>NC_054702.1:17217338-17517338 GCF_016097555.1 Gigantopelta aegis
TACAATGGCAAACATTAATATGTTTTAAAAAAGGCTCACGAGTGGGGGGTGGGGGAACGTTTGGTGACGTTATGTGACACGCGTCACTCTTGACAAAAAACAATACACAGTGTACAGGAGTATATGAGAATTGTCAGCATTAGACAACGACATGCATTTAATCTCTTCACAACCGAAATGGCATGGATAGGAATATTTGTTTGTTCATTTTTGATAATAAATTGAACAAAATTTGATACTTCTCACGGGACAAAGGAATCTACCACAGCCAAACGAACGCTGAAAGAAGAAACAAGATAAAACATTGTTTACCTTTTCGCTTAGTAATATAACATTGAAAAGTTTCCTGTTCATTGCACCCCCCCCCCCCATACAACTATACCTGCCTACGCCACTGCATCCAACAGGCAATGATTAATAAATCAATGTGCTCTAGTGGTGGTCGTTAACCAAACAACCAAACTAACTGTTTCATCCGCATAGGATCGTTCATTACAATTCGCGTGTGCAAAAAATAATTTCCCGTAAATAGACAGAATTCCCGGTTACTCGATGATAGGCCTCCTCATTTACTATTCTGATACGGGCCTCAGTGGCGTCGTGGTAAGGCCATCGGTCTACAGGCTGGTAGGTACTGAGTTCGGATCCCAGTCGAGGCATGGGATTTTTAATCCAGATACCGACTCCAAACCCTGAGTGAGTGCTCCTCAAGCCACTTGCACCGACCAGTGATCCATAACTGGTTCAACAAAGGCCATGGTTTGTGCTATCCTGCCTGTCGAAAGCGCAAATAAAAGATCCCTTGCTGCCTGTGGCGACAGCGGGTTTCCTCTAAAAAAAACCTGTCAGAATGACCATATGTTTGACGTCCAATAACCGATAAGATAAAAAAAAAAATCAATGTGCTCTAGTGGCGTCGTTAAATAAAAGAAACTTTTTTTTATTATTCTGATATTAGAACTGCATACGCAGCTAATGTATAACAGTGCTTAGTTAACTTTGACCCCAAATAATAAAACAATTTTCACATACCGTTTTACAAGGGCGTATTATGACGTCATTAGATACGTTCTGTATTATGACGTTGCTTTAGAGGGTTCCGCGATATGTACTAAAAATAGCAATATTACCCATACCTCTGTGCGGCCGGCCATTGTGGAAGGCAAACAATAGCGTTTCATTTCTGTATACAAATACGAGCTTTGCAGTTAGATTTATAACTTAACTCCTTTTTAAAAAAAAATGATTTTTTACTGTTAGTAGACACTGCATTATTTTGGTAACATGCAGGTTTATTTTGATACACTGGATAAGACGACAAAGAGCAGATATGGGGAAAACTGGATATATTGGGCTGCAGGATTCTAGCCCGAGTACTCCCCTGCGCGTGCTGTAACCTCACCGTGGTGCAGGGGTGTAACATTCTCTTTGAGAATGGCCAATACAGCACAAATTGAAGTTTAGAGTAAAATTCGGTGTCCGTAAAATTCTGTGATATTTGTATTTGTATTTTTGGCACAGTTCTTTACACTGTTTTTGTTTAAACCTTGAATTTTTATATTGATGTTGATCATCACTTTATTTATTTGCATTACCATAGTTTGACACCCAATAGCCGATGATTTTTCGTGCTGGGGTGTTGGGGTGTCGTTAAACATTCATTCATTCATTCATTCATTCATTCATTCTAGCCCGAGTACTCTGACTGTAACTGTAAGAGCTAGACGGACATTTGGACATAAATAGCGTATTTATGTCCAAATGTCCGTCTAGCTCTCTTACAGTCAGAGTACTCGGGCTAGCAGGATTCGTACAAAATCGCTGGTGGAGAATGGCTTCAGGACCCCCAGTTCTATCCGTCATTTACGTATGCAGATCTGATAGACCGTGGGCCCCCCCCGGATTTTTCAAGATGAGTATATCTTTTAAGCCTATCCATAGACCTATTCAAATCAGCTTGTCTGCATGCAATCTGTTGGTGGGTGTGCCTGTAGGGCATGTTTGAGTGTAGGCACCCTATTTATTTTTAACCGGGCAAATTTCTGATCACGGTGAATGTTCCACATAATTTTCAAAAATATTTGAAAATAATTCTGGACTATATCACTGCTTTTACTTTAAAGCTGGGTTACTGGTGAATGTATTCCACCAAAAAACCAATATATTTTTGGCATCTGACTATATTAAAGCATAATGAGTCAATGAATTTGAAATGTCCTGATTATTACAAACATAGTATATGAAAAAACTGCATGGCAATGTTCAAGTTAACATCCAGACATATTTTGAACAGGTTTAAGACCAAATTATGAATGCTATTCATGCTAAATTACATGTTCATAACAACAAACCACAAAGCAATGCAATATATGTGGTATAGATATAGTACCGGGGGTATACTCACCAGCAAAAGTTACACAATTCCCGATATACGTAATTCTCTATGTACATGTGTATATATACATACCGTACCTAAAACATTCTGATCCTTTTATTATTGTATTGTATTTAATATCTGAAGGCAGCATTACCCAAATATGGTGCAGTACATGCTGTCTAAACCATTTACATGGATATTTTGAATAGTTTTATATAACACACAAGTCTTACAAACATAAAAAGTGAATTTACATACCATTCTAGGCAAGTCTGCATTACATATACAATTTATCTGTCTCACAACAGTTCATCTTAAAATAGCTAGGTTTTTTGTTGCTTTTTGTAATATTTTAGAATTGCAGTTCTATTTATATTATGCTTAACTTATGTTTTGGTGTATATAATTGATATCTACATAGAATATTGTCATCAGGCAAATATTTAGCACTATAAAAATCTAACTTTCATTCCCAATTCTCAATCATTTTATGTGACCCAAATATGATATATGTGAAGTTTACAATTTTCTATTTCTACATCCTTCCTTTTATTCTATTAAGTAGATGTTAATAACAATTACAAAACAATATAATATGAAGTATGAATAATTATATACTTCTCAAAATAAGTTACTAGTAAGCAATGCCAGAAATGTATTAATTTCTATGTATACACATACTTAGGATTGCCTGAAGCTTTTATTATTAAAAAAACAAATTGACCTGGCTTTTTTCTATAACATATTGAGGCTTCATTATTTAAATATGGTTAAGTATATGGAGTTTATATACTATGTTCACAAATTTATGAAGATGTCCCTCTGTTCTTAGTACCAACCAATTATAATTACCTTTCCTCGGCATGTGTGTTAAAACATTTACAATTCATCTATCTCACAGAAGCTTGTACTATTTTTAAAAACATATTTGTATTTAAATTGTGCTTAATTTATGCTTAGGTTTATATAATTGACATCAGATATAGTCATCAGGCATATCTAGTACTTGACTTTCTTTCCTATTTCAGTCTTATCATCTGACTCAAATATAATGTCTATTATGTTCACAATATCTGTAATTTCTTATTTTGTCCTCTGGGCCTTTGCTTTTGTTCCTCCCTCAGTATGTCAACAGCTCTTGTTATCAGATCACAAACCATCCAATTCAGCTTCAGTATTTCTTTGGACATTTCTCAGCCATTTCTATGTGGTTGAGGAATACCCTGGACTTTGTGATATGACTAATACCATATGAGACCATGGCAATTTGCTCTATTGGTACAGCATATTTTCAGGGAATATCTACTGGATGGAAGGTTTACAACTAATCCACGGTAGCATAATAACAGCATTCGTGGTTTGGCACTAAATTTCTCATGTGAAAGGGGTTCTTCCAAGCCACACTTGATCTAAGGAATCCCTACAAAGGTCTTAAGAGACTGGAAGACCATTTAAATGAAAAAAAGAAAACTCTGCCCTCAGCTTCTTGGGAAGAGGGTTCTATTTGTGAGACAAAGTACATGTTTCAAATGCAAACCATGTCTGAGGGTGTTGTAAAGTGCACAAGAAGATGCAGAAACAAAGATTATACTTCAATGTCTGTACATTGCTGCCAGTTCACCATCCCAGATACGGACATTTGTATACTCTCAATTTGGCAACAAGAGGCATCTTATAGATGTGCACAGCATCATTAAGGATGCAGGGAAGACACCAACTAGCAATTCCAGCTGTGCTTGCCATTACTGGCTATGATACCAACAGTGCTTTTATGCAGAATGGAAAACTGGAGGTTTTGAATATTCTCAAGCAACACCAAGATTTCTTTGAAATGTTGTTAGCTCATGGAAGTTCAGCAAAAATTGATGTTCATATATTTAAGAAGCAGATCATTTCATATACCTTCTCTATGGGAGTGCAGGTGCGAATAACATACAAAAATATCATGACTTGAGAAATATCTGGAAATGTTTGTTGCCAAACCAAGGATGATAATATTGAACTACAGTAGAGTATAAATCAGCCTTCTCCACTCTACATGTATGCATTCACTGAGAATGCTCTGAGAATGCACATAAAGAGAACAAATTGCCAAGTTGTCATTTGGTATCAGTCATGCCAGGCATACCAGGCTATTCCCCAACCAAATTGTCATATGGCTGAGAAATTTTAGAAGGCACACTGGAGATGAAATAGTGATATCATACCATGAGAGCTGATGAACATACTGATGGAGGAACCAGAGTAGAGTCTGGAGAAGGAGAATACCAGAAATTGTGAACATGACAGACATATTTTAATTGCATGAAAATGCAAAGGAATATGAAAGGAAGTCAAAACTTTCCTAGACAATATTTGATGTAGAAACTAATTATATACACTTGAGCATAAGTTAAGCACAATGTAAATATAAAGGCAAATCTGAAAATATTACAAACACAGACTAGTATAAGATGAACTTCTGTGAGATAGATGACTTGTACATGTAATGCAAAAGAAATTATGGTAGGTACACAAAACTGATGCTTTAAATTTTTAACACTGGTGTTTAGTAAAGAGGGACATATTCATAATATTGATGCACATACATGTATACTCAACAAAATTAATTAAGGGCTAGTAAACTTTTTTATATTATAATATAATTCTTTGTTACTGTCATATTATTTTAGCATATTTTGGTCATATATATGGCTTCTATACATTGTTTCAGTAAACTTTTACTGGTTAAACACGCAAAAAACACTGGGTATTTCACATACTTACAAAAAATATTGAAATGAGCATTAGGCAAGTATTTGTTACACATTTGTTCAGAATGTTTTTTGACATTGTGTTCCCTCAAAATTGTTATTTAAGTCATTAAGTTTAAGAACATGCCACAATGCTGACAACTTTCAATGGAAGAAGTTGTATTTTCCCCCATATTTAAAGGAAAATGCTAAAATATCTATTGGACCTTAATTAATTTTGTTGAGGCACATATACTGAACCATATTTGAATAATGCTGCCTCAATATATTAAATACAGTGCAATTTTTAATTGTGAAAGGTCCAAGCAGCCCAAAATATGTATAAATATAGAAAATAATGCATTTCAGGCATTGCTTAACTTTTGCCGATGAGTATATCATTATTCATACCACATATTGCAGTGTTATTTGGTTTGTTACTATAAACATCTAGTATAGGATGAATATCATTCATTTTGGCCTTATATCTGTTAAAAATTTATATGGATGACAAATTTATCACTATATTTAATTTTTCAATATAGTGTTTTTGGAACACAAATGTGCAGCGGTACCCCCATTCAAATGGCGATATTTTTTTTAATCCACCAACATTTTTGCTGCAGACAAGCAGATATTAAATTCATATATAATGAGGTATCTAAAAATAATTGTCTTCAAAAATCCCTGGGGGGGGGGGGGGGGGGGGGGGGGGGGGGGGGGTGGGGGGGGGGGTGGGGGGTGGGGGGGGGGGGGGGGGGGGGGGGGGGGGGGGGGGGGGGTTCGGTATCTGGCCCATGGACTATGATAAATTACCAGATTTTTCGCCTAGCCCTTTTTATACGCTGAAGGACTTCCAGAATTATGAAAGTTTGGATGCATATGACCGTTTTGTGTGTGGTTGGGTGAGGGATGTTGGTGTTTACATCCATTTTACTGTCCGAACCAAAATGTTAACTACAAAAAAATTCTCTCCTACCTTTATTTTTCGTTAGATTTTTCTCACATTTTGTCCCGACAGAAATCAAAATTATTTTCAAATCACTTGCATGATTCTGCAAGTAAGGTTTTGATTGGTGGACACGAGCTCCAACTGGCTGCTGTTAGATCCACATGTAATAGTGGAGCTAATTTCGATTAGATTGGACAGACATCTAGGAAAAACCATTGCAATGACACAGATTTCACATACTAGATGATAACCATGTCACCAATATCGACTTCGCTAAGATCGCATAGGGCAAAAAGCATGTAATTTTGTGCTGGCTGCCATTTTGACTTTTTATGGAATATTCTTCAAGAGGGGTGAAAGGATATGACTTAATCTAGCATCGTCATAACATGTTATGATATAAAAGCAAACGTAATGACGTCATATTAATTTTTTAAATTATTTTTGGTTTGTTTAAATATACCACTAATAGTCCAGTCAAATTAACTCAAAAAAGTGGTCGACCCACAAGAATTGCAACAGAATTGATTTGAATGTTTTTTAAGTCCGAAATACCTCATCTACAACATATTAAAAATATCAAGGCATAGTTGATGGGGAAAGTGCATAAAAATGTATGTATATGACCCATATGAGAAATATTGGCGAGTGTGTTTTATTAGAGGGTAGGGATACATTTTCCAACATAACTTTCTTATTAATTGGTATATTTTTAAAAATTATTTATCATCTTAAAGATAACAGACTTATTCATGGCTACTTCCAATGTATTTGATACGTCACTGTCAATGTATTATTTAATTTATTCATAGCTACTTCGTTTATTTGATACGTCACTGTTGGCGTATTTTTAGATTTATTCGCGGCTACTTTCAGTGTATTTGATACGTTACTGTCATTGTATTTTTAGGTTTATTTGCGGCTACTTTCAGTCTATTTGTTATGTCACTGTCACTTTATTTTTGAATTTTTTCATGGTTACTTTAAGTCTATTTCATATACCATTCACAGTAGTCGACTTCACTCTTTGTTGAAATCGGAGAATTGGAACCACTCGTACAGCGTCATTCTCCGCAACCGACAGAACATTCCATATCCGTGCATCGTTTTGTGTCGCATGTCAACTTAAAACACCTATAGCAAATTATCTCAAGCAGCTTTTCTATGGATCTAACTCAGCATCGTTATCATTTACGCTAATCCATTGTCGATATTGCCAAAAAACACAAAAAAAACACACACTCGCTTGCTGTGACAGGCTACATTTGATTTGGAGGCACGGTTTGAATTTGTACAGATAATTTCTAAAATTGTTTTCTGCATCAGCTATGTAAATCATACTTAACTGCAATGTCTTTGCTTAAATCTTCTTTCAGAAAGTATGCAACAAAACTCTTGTAATTTTGGTGGACAAAAAATAGTTTTAAGGACTTCTCCCTTTTCAATACAAACAAGCTTTGATGTTTTATCACAAACTAATTGCGGATATTACAAGAAGTAAGCAACACATTTTTTGCCTAAGCACCATCTTCATTTTCTAGATATCCCACACTTTGGTTTATATTGTTAGTCTAAAAGTATTGTTTGCTTGATTTAATAGCAGCATAGCGGTACAAGACGATAAGAAGGTTTGTGTCTTCAATGATAAGTGACCAGCTGTATGCATGCACCAGCTGCTTTGGAAATCACCGTATCGGCATCACCGGCAGCATGCATCGTTGAACATTGGTTATCGTGCGAAGAAAATTCAGCCCAAAAGCGATCACGTCTTCGTAGGACATGATGACCAATCTTGAACATAAAGTATACTCCAAGGTTGTCTTTTTCCAGATCATGCATCTTGTGAGTAAGATAGAACTGACAGCCGCATTCTTAAAATAGTTCTTTGGTATCCTTTTCCTCGTCTACCCTCACATCTTCTATCTGGGTGTGTATTTCGACATCTACGTTTGAAACTGGAATTGGCTACGGTTTCATCTTCAACACTTTGAGGACTGCGCTCTTTACCTAATTCAGTATAGGGCAATGTAATTTTAAACGTTCGAGAGACAAGCAAATCTTGTATGGCAGTAAAGAACAAGTTGTACTTTTACTGTCTTTCCTCTCCGTATGTGATTGACAGAAATAAATGCATACACTTTCTGTATAATCTGCTCATTATATAGCCAATGCAGCAAATAAAACTCATTTCTGTATGTAACCCTCCCAACCACAAGGCAATAGAGCAGAGGGGACTTGTTGGAGGTTCCTTGATGATAGTGTTTGCTTCCCAGTACAATGGCTGATCAAAGGTTAATACTGATGTTGATCCCTATCGCTAGGAATGATTAGATACAAAGACCATCGTTGAGTAAATACAGAAAATATCGCTAGCATTCATGTCGATCGTTGGTACGAAAGTCACAGATGATTGTCCTGGGTATAAACCATTCTGGCACATCTGCGTACTTCCAGACCATCCTGGAATGTGTAACCTGAGTGGCAAACTCACAGAAGACAAGATATGATCTGCTGTTGTGAGATGCTTCAGTTTATCAAATTTCATAGTTGACATGCTATTTGACGTTGGCTTGTACGAAGACATTTCAGTTTTCTCCAAGTGTTATTAATTCGTTTTGAGACACAAGTGTTCGTCTTTTGGATCCGGGTGTAACAACTGTTATTATTCCAGTTCTGTCGAAGGTGTTCTTTCTATCAAGTTTACATGAATTGTGGTCTGCAACACACTGTACAAAGCTGCTAGGCAGAAACAAAACCAAGTATATCAGTCCTTGGGAGGCAGAAGCACTAGTTTCAAGGGTACTGAGTATATCGATAAAACATTTGGACCCAAATTGATGGTGAAGTTGAATGACAAATCAAATCAGTAAAGGAGCTGAATGTAAACGAGGACTAGATACCTATAGAGTTGCTGGACCAACAGACAATACTTTCAGTTGAGAATCCTTTACAAGGAATATTCTTTTCAGAAGCTCACGTAAATTTTGTGTAGAGGAGATATTTACTATAATAAGTAATAAATACCCGGTACTATATCCAGTGTATAAGCAAGCAAAATAAACTTTGAAGAATATGAAGGCAAGCTTTGATATTATAATAAAATTAAATTAAACTGTGAAAAGTGTAAGTTATGGAACCAAATAAAAATGAAAATAGAACAAGCCGAGTGAAGTAGAATTATACGAAGAATAAAAATATTTCCAGAAATTAAAATGAAAAAGAAACGAGTCAAGAAAATAAGTCAGTGACCCCAAAATTAACACTAACAATAAAAATGTAACAAACAAAACATGCGTCAAAGCCACAAAACAGATGAGGTAACACTTGTGTTTTATTAGGTTGTAGACCTCGACATGAAAATAACTGAGGGAACTGATTATTTGCTCCCTAATGTAGTTTATGGGGGGGGGGGGGGGGGCAATTTAAAATATTACCATATTGATACTACATGTATATAAATTCACATGCCAAAGGAAACTGTATATTATTCTTCTTGAACTAATTTCAGGTGTGATGGGTAAGTAGAGAGAGATATTGCCCCCCCTAGATGTCAAGGTCTGAGGATGGCTATATTTTATTATTGCTATTTTTTTATTTTATTTTTCCTGCATTCAACCGGTAAGGAAGGGCAACATCATGTGGTAATTTTGCAATCTGTAAAAACAAGCATTTCATTATTACAAGAAACTGTATTTTGTTTTAAGAATAAAAAAATGTATTCAGTGGAACATTATAACTGTTGCCATTACATCTATACAATAAGATATGACAATAATACTATTGTAATTTTGAAGTTGTAAAGTAACAACTTTGCCATTGTTTAATTATTACATATTATTTGGAAATGAAATAATTATTGAATCATAAAAATAATTAACTTAATCATGCATACAAATTTTATTATAAATACAAATTATATATTTTGTAGCCCACATCATAATTATTATATTAATAATTATCTTATCATTTCAAAATTGTTAAAATTTATAATTAACATTACCTGAAAATTGCATCAACAAAAATTATATTCTGCCCAACCTTCTCCCCTCGACATTCAAAGTACACGGAAACACATCGGTACTAAATATAGATTATACTAATTCAGATTCTCGTTGTTCGTTTCTCTTATATGGCAACCCAAGCTGTTATAATACACATAAGACGTATTGTAACTATGTGTTGGCTACAAAAAATAAATGACAATATGCAAGGCATGTAAAAAGTTAATATGATAACTTTATTCTATGTAAACCAGTAATCACTAAGGCTTTGCTTCACCCCCAAAGACCCGGATGATCGGTAACTAGGCCGTGTGACGTCACGCCGGTTCCGAGAATGGGCTTCCATACTTTTAAAAAATGTGAACGAGCAACTTTACAATATTTTTTTTTTAAACAGCAGAACAAAAATGCGTTTTTCGTAATATTTGTTATCAGTACACAATTGTTGATGTTACAGTTGAATATTTGGATCGATTATTCAGAATTATCATAAATCGAAAGTTTTTAGAATGTAAACAAACCGTAGTGATGATGCAAACGAATTTGAAAGCATGCGCCATGAAACTTTATTTTCTGATGTAAAATAAACACATTTGGACTTAATTTATCACATTAAAGTTTTAAATTCTCAACAAAAGCTTTCAGAAGATGTCATATAGTAAAATGATCTTTTATAGCACTAAAAATGTCAACAATTTAAAATGATCATATTTTTTATAGGGCACAAAATTAAAATGTTCAACGAATTTAATGTCACATACTTTGTAGGCTTTCACTGGACCATTTTTTATATTTATTAGTCACATACTTTGTAGGCTTTCACCCCTTTTGAAGAGTATTCCATAAAAAAAAGAGAAGGAAAATGGCAGACGGCAGAAAACTGCATGTATTTTCCCTATGCTATCTCAGCAAAGTCGATACTGGCGACATCGTTACAGTCTCATATATGGAATCTGTGTCACTGTAATGGTTTTTTCACAACTTGTGAGTGGACAAAATTTGGAGGAAATGTAACGGTAATTAAAGGTAGGAGAGTAATATTTTGTAGTTAACAATTTGGTTCGGACATGTGATATCCACGCGGTATGGGTTTTGACGCAGATAAGCAACGATCTCGCGTAGTGTAAAAATAATGATGCTTTTCTTGTTAATATTTACAGAGACATAACCTAATGTATATATATCATTGAAATATAAACATTAAATTCAATATATATTGAAATTTTTAGTTTTAGTTTTAGCTTACATGTGCATACACATACTGTAATGTTATAACCTTTTTGATGTGGTATGTATTTTGACGCGAAACATCCAGATAACTTGTGAATGACCAATATTCAAGGAAAACGACTCCAAATAACTGGAAACGATGTCGATAAATTCCATATTAATAATACACGTCAAAAATAACACAATTAAAATAAATTTTAACCAGATTGACACATGTAAACCATATAGCCCAGTGCAAACATAGTCACTATTTGTACATTGATCGGGTGGGAGTAAATTTGACAGCCATTCGATACTTTTTTGTTTGTTTTTTATAAGTATTATTCAAAACAATGTCCACTTTATATTTCATGTGAAATAGATATTATTTTAAAGGTAGACTAAACTCCAACAAGAGCCTTATGTGTTGGAAAAATGCATACCCGGACTACCGACACATACCGACACTTTAACAAATGAAAAACGCGTAATTTTAGAATAATAAAAAACCGTGATTATTCCTGCTAACTGGGGGCAGCCATTTTGTTTCGTTTTTGTGACGTCCGGTGGTATAGCTTGGGGCGAAGTGACGTCAGCTCAGGTCCAACTTGTCTATTATGCACAGTGTAAACAAATGCTCTAATTTACGACAAGGCGCTTCGCTTTCATCAACCTGACTTGTAAAACAACATAAATGACTTGATAGTATAATAAACTATTTAACTAAATATATTTCAGTTTGCATCAATATAACGAAATGGAGTTATAGTATTTTTTTCTTTTAAATAATCCGAAGAAAAAATGCATATTATTAGGCCTATTGGTAGGATACGTTCGAGCAAAAACGACCACTCACGATACCCAAGTGATAATTTTCTTTTCTCTGGGACTACGTAATTGGTCAGTTTTGTGATTTTAGATGGGAAAGTCTACTTAATCGAGGGTTTTACAGAATTACTTACAGTAATAAAGCTGGTAAAGTCCATTACGATTTGAAGTTATCACAGAATACCCTGTGATCTTAATAAAAGAGGCACGTCTTTTTAGTGTGTCTAGACACAGTGTCTAGGGACCATCTAAATATACATCTGCCAATCAAGAACCACAGGTACAGGCCACGGAAAGAAAAGACCAATTAAGCAAAACACTCCCGACTATTATTTCAGTACGCGGGTTAATTAATATACAAAATATAATACACTTATTTCAACACTTTGACAATGGTGGTTTATTTTGTATTGAAAAATAAACCACATATACACGTTTCTGTGTTACTGGGATAGATATTATTACCGAATATTGCGAATCATTCGCAAAAATCAGGTATGTTTTGTTTCTTCAGTTCGAAGACTAATTCCTGACGTGACACGTTAGGTATTACGTAACCACCAGCTCGCCAGAGGGCGTATTCACTGGGATGGTACAAAATGGCTGCGCCCGTTATATATAATAGCCGTCACATTTAACCGTTTTATTAATTAACTATACGAGTATACTTGTTGATATTAAGCAATAATGTGAATTACCGTATGTATCGTTGAATATGCACACCAGTCCAAAAGCCTTGCTTTAGCATTCCTTTAACTGTTTGTTTCATGTCTTAAAATTGGAGGTTTCAAATGTCATATTATCATATGCAAATAATGTTCACCATACATATCTTTTTAGTCACAAATTAGATATGTCCTGACTCCAAAAGAATCACAAATACGTTTGTACATTTTTGTAGCTTTTTCTCTAAATGCAATAAGGAACACAGAGTCCCCAAATCAACTCTTTTCCACCAATCAACCGATCAATCATTTATTTCCATATATGAATTATACAGACATGAACAATACTATCAACAGCAAGAAAAGAAAAACAAGACATGTTATAATGGTTACACTATTCTAGCACAATTATAATATATAATATACTTGTAACAATATTTAACAAGTGACAATGTCGTTAGGTAGGAGGTCTATCAACTGAAAGTAGAAGACGTCTTTTTTCAAACATGTCGTAGTAAATGACCATATGAAGCGATTTTGAAAACCAGTAAGGCATACTAGTAATAGATAGCATAAAACAGTGATATATTCACAAGGAAAATGAGTATTTCTTCAGGTTATTAGACCTATTGTATGTTGAAGAGATATTTTTATTTCTCAGCTAGTGAACATCACAATAAAAAAGTTAGTTATGCCAAATGAGAATTATAATCAAGTCATATATATTCCTTACATATACCTTACACATTTAACATCCATATATACCTTAATTATATATATACTACTCAAAAGAATTTAAGGGTCAAAAATTTATAACCAAATAAGTTTCAGAGTGTATTAGATTGATGATGTAAACTACACCAACATTTTTATTTATTGTTCCATATTTACAAAACCCCCACAAATAAACGTCACTGTATACAAGAAAGTCACATGACATGCTGTCAAGTTGAAGGTTGTCAAACATGGATTTTACACATTAGAACATTCGTTTAATAGTGTGTGAATCCACCCCTGGCGCGAATACACTCGACACATCGTTGCCTCATGCTGTTGATCAGACGTCTGAAGAACTCTTGGGGAATGGCCTGCCACTCTGCCATAAGAAGTTGACCCAGATCATGAAGGTTGGCCGGAGGGGCATGGTTATCCCGAACTCTCCTGCCTAATTCGTCCCAGGCGTGTTCTATTGGGGCCAAGTCAGGCGAATATGCTGGCCAATCCATCCTGGCGATACCTTGTTGTCTGAGAAAGTCCATTACCACCCTGGCGCGGTGGGGTCTGGCATTGTCATCCTGCAGAACTGCCCCGCCGCCAATCTGCTGAAGGCCTGGGAGAACCAACGGCCGGATAATCTCATTCAGATAGCGGATTCCATTCAGATTGCCATCCACCACATAGAGGGGGGTCCTGTGGTGGATAGAGATGCCGCCCCACACCATGACGCTGCCACCACCGAACCGGTGACGTTGTCTAACGTTAACGTCAGCGAAGCGCTCCCCAGGACGTCTGTAGACACGAACCCGACCGTCGTTGAACTGGAGACTAAACCTGGACTCATCAGTGAACATCACTCGACCCCACTGAACACGTTACCACCGCAGATGAAGCGTGCACCAGTGACGTCTGGCCGTTCTGTGACGTGGTAGGAGTGGTGGTCGAACAGCCTGGCGACGGCAGCGTAGATTATTGGCTCTCAGACGATTGCGTATGGTTTGATCAGACACTCGAGGTCCAGTCGCAGTCCGCAGATTGTCACGTAATCGGCGTGCAGTGGTTGTGCGTTGACGTAGAGCCATATTGGTGATGTAGCGGTCCTCTCTATTTGTAGTGCTTCGGGGTCTTCCCAAACGTGGACGATTTCGAACAGAATTCGTTGCTTGGTACCGTTGCCACAGTCGGCCAACGACACTCTGACTGACACCAAGTCTCAGAGCAACATTTCTTTGCGTATTGCCATCCTGAAGCCAAGCAATAGCCCTTCCTCGATCTTCGATAGTCAGTTGAAGTCGTACCATTATCGAATTTGGAGTGTGCACCGTACACGAACGCAAGCTCCAATTATATGGAAATTCAGCATTGGGAACATGGAATACACGTGCAAAGCGTGCAAATGAAGCCCTTTGTGAAAAAGTAAGTTATGGGCACTTAGCAGACCTTTCGCTTTCGCCCTAATTTACGTGCAAATGCCATGATATATTTCTTCCTATGGAACTTTTCCAGAAAAATTACTTGACCGTAGACTTTTAAAAATAAATTTGAATCAAATTTATCTTTATTAACATTTATTTAATAATACTGTGGTGCAAACATACCTATTATGGATCACTGGTCGGTGCAAGTGGTTTACACCTACCCAATGAGCCTTGCGGAGCACTCACTCAGGGTTTGGAGTCGGTATCGTGATTAAAAATCCCATGCCTCGACTGGGATCCGAACCCAGTACCTACCAGCCTGTAGACCGATGGCCTGCCACGACGCCACCGATGCCGGTTAGTTTCAGTTGGAATAAATTCTATAAAGAAAGTCACAATATTGAGACAATACTGTGGTGCAAACATACCTGACAAAGCGATCCTCCCAAAAACTCCCACAAAAACAAAACGAATCGAACGCCGTTAAGAAAGAAAGAAAGAAAGAAATGTTTTATTTAACGACGCACTCAACACATTTTATTTACGGTTATATGGCTTCAGACATATGGTTAAGGACCACACAGATTTTGAGAGGAAACCCGCTGTCGCCACTACATGGGCTACTCTTCCGATTGGCAGCAAGGGATCTTTTATTTGCACTTCCCACAGGCAGGATAGCACAAACCATGGCCTTTGTTGAACCAGTTATGGATCACTGGTCGGTGCAAGTGGTTTACACCTACCCATTGAGCCTTGCGGAGCACTCACTCAGGGTTTGGAGTCGGTATCTAGATTAAAAATCCCATGCCTCGACTGGGATCCGAACCCAGTACCTACCAGTCTGTAGACCGATGGCCTACCACGACATCACCAAGGCCGGTCGAACGCCGTTAAATTCTTACACCTACACTCGATGACAATCTAATTAAAATTAGCTCCATTATTACATGTGGATCTAACACCAGCCAATTGGAGCTCATGTCCACCAATCAAAACCCTACTTGCAGAATCCTGCCAGTGATTTAAAACTAACAACACTGCGTAGTCCCCAATGTCCAGGTAACATTTCGTCTGTAAATAATAATTTAAATATTGACCAATCAGTCTTCAATTTTACATTAAAAATTATTTATTTTATAAAATAAAACATGTTTTAAGGCATTCGTAATTCACACGAAATATGTCGTATACCCACAGGATAATTCGGAATGTTTTCAAATTATTTTTAAATCACTGGCAGGATTCTGCAAGTAAGGTTTTGATTGGTGGACATGAGCTTCAACTGGCTGGTGTTAGATCCACATGTAATACAAGAGCTAATTTTAATTAGATTGACTCGATGACACTATCATCATTATTTAGCTTCGTATTCAATTCGTTTTAGATATTTGATCGTAATTGCACTTCGTATCCCTTTTTTTTTTATAGGTACAGTTGTTTAAATTACATTTTTTATTTTTCAAATACGAT
Source organism: Gigantopelta aegis (assembly GCF_016097555.1). Classification (NCBI taxonomy): domain Eukaryota; kingdom Metazoa; phylum Mollusca; class Gastropoda; order Neomphalida; family Peltospiridae; genus Gigantopelta; species Gigantopelta aegis. The sequence goes on from NC_054702.1 coordinate 17,233,708, forward strand.
CAGATGCATTGGTAATCATCAAATTTAAATACGAAGTAACGCGACAAAAAAGTAAATACGATTTCTATATTTTCACTAGCTAAAATACAGTGAAAATATGACTTTTCACTGATATCACTTTTATGGTTTCCGTAGATCTATATATTTCATTGCTATGTATATAATAAAGTACTATATTTGTGTCCGTTAAATGACATGTATGTTATGTTACATTGTTACGATTGTACAACTCGCTATTTCCTAAAATGACGCATCACTGAAGTCTATGGAAACTGTTTCGTCGTTCAGACCGACATTGTAGATTAACGAAGTTCCAGGATTCGTTACAAGTCAGATCGTTACGGTACGCACGATGAAACAGGAGTTCATAATTTTGACCCTAAATGACAAAAAGAAAGTTTGCAATGGAAGCACTCCATGGCTCTCTCTCTCTCTCTCTCTCTCTCTCTCTCTCTCTCTCTCTCTCTCTCTCTCTCTCCAGAAAAAGAAATCAAAAGGTGTTTTTTGTGCGAGTGCGAATAATTTTTACATGCTCATATACCACTAGAGTTTCGAGCATGTCCGTCTCTGAAATTTACATCCAAAAATTAAATAGTGGGCCTTTAAAATTTTGATGCGCATCTCTAATTAATATAATTAATAAAGAAAATTCTACTCATTAAATTTGGTCGCTAGATTAGATCGGGTGGGGGTTTTTGTATCAAAAATATATGATTTTAGTTTTGTGGGATTCTGAAAGACTGTTAATGATCGCTTACCTCCAGAAAATTTACAGTTTGTTTTGTTTAACGACACCACTAGAGCACATTTATTTATTAACCATCGGCTATTGGATGTTAATTAAGGCACCACATATAGGCCTAGGCTACTATAAATGGGGATTACTATGCAGTTACATTGAAATGGTTGTGATATGTTATTAAAACCAAACATCGTGGTACCCTGGAGTAAGACATCATGCTTTTATATCTCAGTGCGTCAGGTTACACGTCTCAGCTCAGGGTGGTTGTTTGTTTTGTTTGTTTGTTTTGTGTTGGGATTTTTTGTTGATGTTTTGTTGTTATCTGTTTGTCGTTGTTGTGGGAGAGGGAAATTGGTGGGGTTTTTTTTAATGTTTTTTTCTTCTTCATCTTTTGTTTGTTTTTAATTCTGCAGCAAATGGATGTTGTTTTGAATTGCTTCCTCACCCTCCTTATTCCTCTAACCATATGCACTTTCAGACGTTTATCAGTTTCCTAAACAAAAAGACAAGTCACAGGAAAGCAATTTTGCTTCCAACGATGACATCACATATACAATATTTTTTAAGTAGTGACTAATTAAATCCAATGAGGTCAAATGTGGTTACTTTTTTAAAACATGCATATGGTTCCCATGGAACCCACAGGGCAGAAGAGAAAGAGGCCGCCTAAAGAACACATGGTGAAGAGACCTCCAGGTGGACACCAAGAAAACAGGATACACCTGGAGGCAGCTTGAAACCAGAGCCCAGGACAAACAACTCTGGAAAACAGTAGTCAACGGTATATGCCTAGTAATATGGTTTCCCCATGGTATTACATCAAAAATAATTTTAGTCAGTAATACAGTGTTTGTTGTCAAAAATAGATATCTGAGCAATAAATACATGGAAATTTATATCATCTACTACCAATGTGTGGAGTGCCCTTGTGCTTGAAACATGTATATGGTACCTGTAACTACTACAATTGTGTGCGAAACTAGGATTAGTAATATTGAAAATGAGACATGAAAGGTTCCACTTTCGTCAATTAATACTTTTGGGGAGGGTTGTAGTAGTCATATGTCATATGAGTAGTAGTTTGACAGTATCAGGAGAACCACCATCGCGTGCAGGTCTTCTGCAATATACTGCATATAAATATTGTCTAGTTAAAGACTGAAGTGGATAGTTTATATTCTGGTATGTGTAGCTTATGTTCTGAACAGTCCATTATTAATTGATTAGTTCCCGTGCCTGGAAAATTCCTTCCCAATTACTTGGCGACTGGATCAGTTCTTTGGCTTTTTTCCATGTAAGTCTTGGAGTTCATAGCATACAAATAAGATTATGTGCATGTCCTCTAGTTCACAGACAAACATAGTGGCGAGTCAGCGGACTGCTTGGCAACGTCAGCCTGGAGCCTATACTGTCCCAAAAGGAAAGGCTCTTTGCTATACATAGGCATATGGGCTCCCATTTTTGTGGGGGGGGGGGGGGGGGCAGGCTGAATCTGGATTATAACGTTTGCATTACTGCCAAACAGCTATATAGGGTTGCGAACGAATCGCCACGCATTTTTACATGGATTACAACTAATATTGTGGGTAGAATGGTGGAAATACATGGTGAAAAGTGTTCAAACCAGCTCATTTTCCCCTAATTTCTCTTTTGTTTTTGCCCGAATTTGAGGATTTTCTCTAGATAAGATATTTGGATTTCAATGGGCTTTCTGCCATCATGCCCGTTCTTTTAACACTTCCCTGTTCATCACAGAAGCTACATCAGAAGCATTAGACCTGAATATTACTATTTTTGTGGCATATTTAGATGCTACGTTAGTAAATGTAATGTAGTTTGGCATAAATGTGTGCTGGGCAAACTACATTATATCGGGCGCTATATCGTGATATGTACAGTAAGTTCACATCCTAGGTCAAATGGAATGGCCATGCATCTTGTACGCTTATGTTGGTGCAAGCACGCTGGATATCTCTAGGGGAGTCGTTGACAGAATCGCACAATGCGACCTATTCTGCAGGCATGTAGGTTGAGATATCCCGTCTTGTATCACACTTCAAAAGCTTAGTAGACCGGGCAGTAATGTAACGTTCGAGGTTGTTTTACACTGGAATTTCGGTGGTGGGTTGTTCAGTAACCCGTAGGTAGGTCATATAAGATCAGGAGCTCTTTCGCAATATTGATTCAACTATGAGACGACGAATCTTTTACTGATAATTATCTCGCAATCCCTTGTGTCCCACTGTGCCCGGCTTTGCAAATAGAGTCAGAGTATACCGTGCCAAGACGTCATCAACTGATACTTTGCCGAGTGCTAGGTATAAACCAGACGTAGCTGCGCCTGGTGGTAAATGCAACAGTCGTCTCATTCCAATAGCCGATGATTAATAAATCAACGTGCCCTTGTGGTGTCGTTAAACAAAACAAAATTTAACAGTTATCTCATTGTCTTTGGTAGACAACACTATTGTCCTTGAGAGGAGCTGTTAATAGTAAGACATGAAGGCCATACCTTAACTCCGGCAGTATCTAGCAGTTCCGGAGTTTAAGACGGGCACCAACAGGAAGTCCGCTGAGGTCGTGCATCCCAGCACTTATAAGTGAGTACGTTGTGCGACGGGCTGTCATAATATTGGCATTAACTGTTTTCTGGCTTCTTTTTTTTTGGTCTGGCTTTACATATAGCTGAACGTTGAATACCGAGGTGAGTTTCAATCAGTGTTACATTTAAGATGTGAGTATTACTAGACCACATCTGGTAATGTTCCCAGGTAGAAATATAGGTCCTGCTGTTCATCGACATTACTTCAGTCTTTGAGTCACTAAGTCCATACCTATCCTGATTTGCGTCATAATCAGCCATGTGTATCAGTGCTTGTAAGGAATCAGATATGGGGCCATGTGCAAGTAGAGAGACGCCGTCCGCATACTTGGATGGTGCCAATAACAAAGTCCAATCCAGAACGCGACAAAGTCTGGAACATATTATTTCCTCGGAGCTCGAATATTTCATTGGATGGTAGAAAATGTACTTTGGCCAGCACACATTTATGCCTACTACATTAAACTTTACTAACGTAGCATCAAGATATGCCACAAACAAAAAGTGGTATGCAGGTCTTATGCTTCTGGTGTAGCTTCTGTGATGAGCATGGCAGTGTTAAAAGAATGAGCATGATCGCAGAAAGCCCATTGTAATCTAAATATCTTATCATGTAAGATCACATTATTGGGGATGAGAAGGATCTTCTCCAGCAGCTTACCATTTGTACAAATAACGGTGATGCGGCGATAGTTGTCTGTCAAGATATCGGGTAAACTTGTTCTGCTTAACACAGGTTTTATCAAGCCGTGTCTCATTTGGCTTGGGTATGTTCGCTCTCTTACAGTGCGATTGAGGAGAAGCGTTATGATACTGATGACTGATATATGTCAACAAGAACCAGAAGTTGAGATACATTTTTAACTAAATGCCTAAAGAAACATACTATGTTATAAAGTAGGTCATATATGTTCATACTTATGTCTGAACTAAAACAAGAGTACTAGTGAGGTACATGATACGCCCGTCAGGACTTTGATGGAAAACCATATCTATATTAAGGAATATGTTTTCGGTCTGATTTAATTCTATGTGAAATTGCAATGGGATGAATGAACAATTTGTTTTGTACCAACCACCATCCCAAGTTGTTCCATCATGTGGTTTGATGATCCTGTATGCATCTGTATGCAAGATATGATCTAGACAAGGATTTACTGTCATGTGCAGTAGACCGTGAAAACTAGGTCACAGTAACTTAGTAACAGTACGCGACACACCGTCATCCCAAGTTGTTCCTACATGTGAGGTTTGATGGCCCTGTATGCAAGATATGGTCCGGACAAGAAAAAGTTAACAGACGGACGTACGTACAGACGGACGGACGGACGGACGGACGGACAACACCATACCATAATACGACCCAAAAATGGGCGTATAAAAATGAGTTTTCCTTTTTGACAGCCCAGGACAGGTAACACCAATTGTTGGCTAATTCTGTTATAAAATGTTCAACCAAAGGAAAAATTAACATACCAGATCCTCTACCACAACACCAACTTGAACTAACATATATACACACTACGTATACATACATGCACATATCGTATACACAGTATATAATATTCATTACCATCGTTACTATTACTGTATATATCAGATTTAACCATTTTAACCGTTCTTAGTATGTGGTCCAATGTATGCTTTGTCATTTTATATAATCCATATATGAAATAAATGATTTGAATTGAAATTGATATACACTCTTCAAAAAAAAGTAGGGGAACCTGAAATATTAATGTTAATATCAACTATTAGTCTGAACATACGTTTTGACCACAGACATCCTAGTAAAGAACGTTCAGGTCTGTTTATCAACACACCGAAACACATTCCATAGTTTGCACATGCATCACGCAGTTGCCCCGTACACGTGCGTGGGGTGTCATTTTCGATTTTGACCATTTCCAGGAAGGTCGATTAATCACTGTGGAACATTATTTCTGTCAATCTTTTTCATTCTGTTGATCATACAGTTGTTATTGTTTTGTTTTTAGTCATTTTTATTGTTTGAATAAAAAACGTCAACTTTCAAATTTCACTTCTGACCCCAATCATCCTTCAAGATCTGTGCCAGTTTGGTGGTAATAAAACCTACTGTAATACTGAACTACTGGTTGTAATGTTTGCCCAATTAATTCACTATTACCATATAACCATTCCCCACAGCTAATATACCCACCCACCCCAAACCCTTTCCTGTCCAGGACTGAGGAGTCGGCATAGACCGACACCTGCACCCATGACAGGCGTGCGCTACAACAGCTTGCTCTCAATGTGCACATTAAGTCCTATGGCCTGACCTGACCTGTCATCCTAGTTTGTTGTAGCTCAAACCAGTTTTCCTTCCAATAATTTGGTACGTACGAAAACATAGTATATTACGAAGTGAAATGAAAAGACACAGCTACAGACATCAGCACACGATCGCAAACACATTGATATTCTAAACAATAAAATCTCTTGAATATATTTGAATATGTAAATTTTGGTCACGAGAAACACCTTTAAAAGGCTGAAAACTCAGGATTAACGTCTATTGGATTTAATTTGATGTAGTATCTTAAAAAAAAATATATACAGAACGATAGATGTATTCGATCTAGGTGTAGAAGTCTATAAAATCGATTCGAAAATTCCTGCCCACTTACGGATTCAGCCGAGGGGTTCCGAATAACAATCCCGAGAAATGCCTATCATTATCTATTTATAACCACCAATGATCATAAGGGAAAATTATTTTTAGAATAATATTAAAGAAGAAACGCCGGAAGTTACTCTGATAAACAAAATGAATGAAATCGTTGTCAGTGGAACCAGATAGAAGTTGGTTTAAAATAAGAATATGGAGTTCCTGCAACATCTGGCGACATCTTTAAAACGTGGAAGAACAGCTGAGTTGCCACCAGGTAAAAAAACATACAGACGTGAAATTTTATAAACTGTATGATCTGCATTACGCTGGTAATTAGTCATTTTATGTCGGTTTTTGGAGATATTTTTTTTTTTTTTTTTTGAAGTTGTAACAGTGGGGGTGGGACTAAGGGAGGGGAACCTGTTCCCTAGCTGGAGGGGCCAGAGTTAGTAAGGGCCAGAGTATGCTTTGCCTCTTCCCCTTCCCATCCCCGTTGAAGGGCACTCTAGTCTTTCCCACAGCTCACAGGGAACACCTTTTTTCATAATGATACTATGCCTATGGATTCAAATTTAAATGTCCGTCTAGCTCTCTTACAGTCAGAGTACTCGGGCTAATTTACTACAAGTTATTTATTTCTGAGACAACTGTTTTCTAAATTGCACAAAAAAAGAGGTTATTATTTTTGGAGGAGGATGGGAAATTCTGACTACCAAAAAAACCAAACCCAAAAAGACAAAAAACCCAACATCTACTGCGATTTTTGCAGTCCGCAAACTAGGTTCGTAACACTTCGGTTTGAAAAAAAAAGAAAAAAGTTCCTACCTACCTACCCTATTTTTTCCAGAGATGAAACCTGAAACACATATTATGTTTTTGGCCTAACGTAAATGAATATTATTATTTTTGAAATTTTCTCTAACTGAAACAGTACAAGAATGTAGCTCATAATGTTACATAATCTAGTGGTACATGCTGTTAGAAACCAGAGTTCGTTACAAACATTCTGAATTGTTTTATTCAATTTTATATCTTCATTTTATCTGTCTTGGAGCAGATAAGCAATGGTCTTATTTGTTCACAACCATTATTCATGTGATGTTATATTTTTATATGTTTGTTTTTTCCAGATTTTAAACAAGCTTTCTATTTGTTGATGCCAATGGTGATAGCCAACCAACATAGGTAATATACATATTAGGTCAAACAAAATATATTGCTTGTCTCTGGTCAGCGCACATGTCGATTTTGACCCTGCGCATCAATATACATGTGTATATATTTTAAAAAATCAAATTTACCACAGTAGATACAACAATACCATACATACCTGTACCGTACCAGAAATAAAGCCACAATTGTGATGCACCGTGACATTTTGGTCCAGATAAGCTCATTTGGGATAAAGTTGAAATCATTAAAGTTGCCTTGGCTATATGAAAAATGTGACGGAAAGCATTTCGGGTACCAAGGCAAATGAGACCAATGAGAAGTGACTATGGCAAATGAGAATTACATTTAAAAAGCTCAAATATACCCGCCTTTTCTGTCTAATCCATGCTTTTCAACAACAAAAAAAAACATTCTGAGAGTACTGCTAAAGCAATACATGTTCCCTACTGGACCCAACAAATTTTTGTTTCTCCTAAGATCAAGGGCCATAACTCTGTAAAACAAAATGAGTAAATTGCCATGAAAGTTAAAGCTGATCTTTAACAGTACATGATAAAGCTATATACAAAATTTCATTTCAGTATCTTCAGGTATTGCAAAAAAGGTCTAGAAAACATGTTCATATCTCCTAAGTTAAAGGGCCATAACTCTGTGAAAAATGGGTAAATTGACATGAAAGTCAAACTTTGTTTGTATACTAAAGCTATATATAAAGTGTCATCTTAATATTTTGAGGCATTGTGGGGAAAAAAATCTGCAAAACTATATGTGGGACAGATAGATGGACAGAGACAGAAGGATGGAGATTATGGAGATTAAACCTATAGACTGAGTATAGTCCCCTCTGGTTGGACCGGTAAGGGACTCGTACAGAGAGAAGAAAAAACTGCATTACCAATTATTATTTTACCAAGGACATTAAAATAATTGCTTTGCTGTAAACCAACATTAATTTCTAGTACTAGATTAGTTTATTTTTCTGACAGAGGGTATGTGGTTCAAATCTCAGTACTAGAAGTTAAATTATCACTTAATCTAATTATATATATATTATTGAATATTTTTTTAATGCAATTGATCTCCATGTTACATAATGCACTTAGGAGCTGTTCACAATCATCAAAATGAAAATGTTGATAATTGTTATCAGCCCCATCAATGGCTTCATTATAGATCATTTCTCGTTCCAGCCAGTGCACCATGACTGGTATATCAAAGGTCGTGGTATGTGCTATCCTGTCTATGGGATGGTGCATATAAAAGATCCCTTGCTTTTAATCAAAAAGAGTAGCCCATAATGTGGAGACAGTAGGTTTCCTCCCTCAATATATGTGTGGTCCTTAACCATATGTCTAATGACAAATAACTGTAAATAAAATGTGTTGAGTGCATCATTAAATGAAACATTTCCTTCCTTCATTATGGATCTTTTTTTTAACTCTTGAAATTGTTTTCAGGTCTGTGAGTGATTTGTTGTGCAAGTCGAAGTATGACGTCAGTTATTCATGTGGAAGAGCTCACAGATCGCTGTTGCACATTGCAGCAAAGTTTGTATTACAGATTTTTTTTTTTTTTTTTTTTACAGATTTCAAATTTATGCAGACAATTATTGATCAGTACTTAATAATTATTAACGTTCATGAAAGTATGATAGCAACTGGATTCGAATCAGTACCAGTTTTAATAAACCCGATAGGTTAACCTTTGCACATTTAAAATCATTTTAAAATAAAGGGTCTAAGATACACATGACTGCTTTTGTTTCAAGCATACATGACATTGGTATTCTTGCTGGTTGTGTCCAGGTCAAAAAAGAAATTAAATTAAAATCTGTCCTATACATATATACATGTAATCATGTATTTCTGTGCATTGGGGTGGGACATAGCCCAGTGGTGTAAAGTCCACGCCTGATGCACAGTTGGTCTCTGATCGATTCTCGTCTGTGGGTCCATCAGGCTATTTCTTGTTCCAGCCAGTGCACTATGACTGGTATATCAAAGGCCGTAGTATGTGCTATCCTGTCTGTGGGATGGTGCATATTAAAGATCCCTTGCTACTAATGAAAAATGTAGTGGGTTTCCTCTCTATGATAGTATGAATGTGTCAAAATTACCATATGTTTGACATCCAATAGCCAATGATTAATAAATCAATGTGCTCTAATTGGTCGTTAAACAAAACAAACTTTAATTTCTGTGTATTATTCCACCCTCATTTACAGAGACCCAGCTATATTATCTGTTTCATCTTTTCAGTTGTGGATCATATGAGTGCCTGTGTCTGCTGCTGAAGAAAGGAGCTGGAGTGAACACTCAGGACGTGTCTGGGTGTACAGCACTACACCTTGCTGCACGTAATGGGTTAGTTGCCATAGAAACAAGCTTTTTTTCAGTTGTTATTTGTTCATCTTTACACCTTGCTGCACGTAATGGGTTAGTTACCATAGAAACAAGCCTTTTTTCAGTTGTTATTTGTTCATCTTTACACCTTGCTGCACGTAATGGGTTAGTTGCCATAGAAACAAACCTTTTTTCAGTTGTTATTTGTTCATCTTTACACCTTGCTGCATGTAATGGGTTAGTTGCCATAGAAACAAGCCTTTTTTCACTTATTTGTTCATCTTTATACCTTGTTGCATATAATGGGTCAACTGTCATAAAAATTAGCCTTTCTTTCAGATATTTGTTTTACATCTTTATACCTTACTGGATGTTATAGGTCAGTTGCCATAGAAACAAAACTTTTTTTCTTTCTTTTATTATTTGAACACCTTTCCTCGTTGCACATAATGGTTCAGTTGTAAAAAAAAAAAACCCACAAAAAACAAGCCTTTTGTAATATTATTTGTACATCTTAACATATTGCTGTGTGTAATTGGTCAGTTGCTATAAAAACATTCATTTTGTTGTTATGTGGATCAAGATTCAATAGTTACAGTATGAGAAAGTTTAAAGATGTGATTGACTCAGTAGTAGATAATCTAACAGATACTCAAGATAATATTTTTGCCATACTGGCAGGTCAATCCCACCATGTGACCGTATTCTATTAATTGTCATGCTCCCCTCCAGTCAGTTTTCCATGATCTGTACTGTCTGGTTGGAAAATGTATATCATGGCTCATTAAATGTCTTTGAACCACGAACGGCATGGAAAGTTTTTCTCTCATACAAGGGTTGAAATTGGCTGAAATTTCTGCCAGATCAAACAAGATCATAAAGTATAAACATAAAATAATTGCTGATTTAACTTTAAAGAAATATTTTCTGACCCTTGGTGATGTTGACCGGCAAAAACACATTAGGATGGCAGTATTTAGATCCTTGCCATAAGTGAGATGTCTTAAAGTTGAAAATAGGTTGGGCTGCTCAATTATATTGGTATGCACTTTGTCATGTCTACATGCAATGAACACTAAGTTACATATATTTCTTTACTTTATTTTGGCAGACATTTGAAATGTTTGAATAAACTGTTGGAGGTAAAATCAGACACCAATATTCGAAACAACGAAGGCTTGACGGCAGTAAGTTTTTGTCTTTGTATTATAGTGACTTTTTATACTTATTAAATGTATCATATTAACCCACAGATGCTTAATAGCTTATGCCATTCTTAAAGATGTGCATGTTAGTTAAATACTTGGTTGGAATTAAAATAATGTTGGTTTCCTCAAACCCATCTCTACATTTGAAACACTGGTTAAAATGTAAAACTTAATTATTTTTTTTTTTAAATACCAGGGTTTCATTTTTTTTTCTTTTTAGTAAGTAAAACAAAACTGAAAGTTCTGTGATAAAATACTTAAAAATAGGCTTGTGTTAAAATTATTTTAAAGTTTACCAACTATAACTTGTAGACTTGTTTTGGGTTGGGTGAAGTCATTTTTTTGTGGGTTTTTTTAACATTATGAATTTTTTAATAGATTTATGAAATATATTTTAATAATATGTGGAATTATTTTTCTTTCACCAGATCCACTGGTTGGCTGTGAATGGCAGAACAGAGTTGCTGCAAGCTCTATTTCAGCATGTTAGAGATGTCGATATCGAGGTATTTCCATTTAGAATTCATATTATTCACATGCTGGCTAGTTAAATAGTCCATCATTTTAGCATCCTAATTAGATAAAAACATATCCAGTTAGATTAGTTCGGCAATATCACTTGTGATGGGATAGGTGTCTGCGAACTTTATCTTTGTAGGTGGTTCCAAATTATTTAACTTTATTGGTGTGGGTAGTGCTTATTATAAAAATATATGTGTGTATTATTCTTATTAAACATTAGTAATAGGTTTTGCATTTAGTGTTTGAAGCTATAGTTAAGGACTTATATAGAGGATAATAAACAAGCTACCAGATATTAAATTTATGTCCCGATTGAAATAATTTTCATTTGTCACGTCAGGGCCGTAGCTAGGATTTTTTGTGTAGGGGGCAACTGAGTAGTTAATAGTCTAAAACTCCTTAAATGGTTAAGAAGAGAAATTTTTTTAAGTTTCTATTATTCCCCCCCACCCCCCACCCCCACCCCAGTAGCTACAGCCCTGCACGTGCTTTAGTGATTTTTTTTTATTTATGGGAAACATAAATTTGATAATAAGTGGTACCGAGTTTGTTATTCTATTTATTACCTCAGCTCTTTGTTTTCTCTAAAAGCCTTTTTTTCAAATTTAACAATAAAAACTGAGAGGCATAAATGCAAGCTCTTTAAATAATGTCACGTCATTATATAGTTTTGTCAAATCGCGATAACATATTTAGTACACATAAAGTCATTGGTTTGTAAGTGCCAGATCATCCAATACTATTGTACGTTACACCAATGCATAATAATTTCTCACTGAGAAATTATAATTATATTTCCCCGGTTATGAGTGCCCGCTGGTGTAATAAATATTTTTAATAATTATTATTTTATTTGTAGGATTCACAGGGTCAAACAGCTTTACATGTTGCTTGTCAGAATGGTCACAAATCTGTAAGTATTTTAGTCCGAATTTATGGAAAGTGTATATAAAAGTTTCCTTGCTATTGTCTGATAGCAGTTACCTATCTGGTAGAAGCAGTTTTTTCTTTAGACAAAGTGTTAGACACTAAATGTGCTGAGGTATCTTTTTAAAAATGTTTTAGTCTAAAAATGTTATATACATCTGGATATTTTTTGGTGTCAGGGTAGGTCACAAGGAAATGGACAAATTCCCTCTGTTCAGTTTGGCAGGTTTAATATATTAGTGGTTTGCTTAAAGTTTATTATTTCGCCTTCATGTAAAATTCTTTAATCTCATTGGTTTTTTGCCGTTGGACAAATCCCTTATACCCCTGTGGGCGGAGCCAAATTCTCTTATACCCCGTCTGTAATTTCCAACAGTTTCCAGCCACCCCAGTTAATGCTAAAGCAATAATTAGATTATAAATAACATTGATAATCAATCAAGTATACATAATTAATTTTATTTTTACTATAAAATACACTATTTCAATACTTTTAAAAGCTGCAATGTTGAACTCGGCCACCTAATTACGGTCGTGGTGTTATTGTATTAATGCGCGATTAGCAATATTCTTGTTTTTTTTTGTTTTTTTTAATATTTTAATTTTTTTTACTACATACATTTCTGATAAAAAAAAAGTTTTATTTTTTATTTTAATTAATATCTGTTTCAGATAATTTCGTATTACAAACATTTGAAGTTAAAAACTCGTTTATCGATGAAACTTTTTCATTACTGGCAAGTGGTTTCGTTCGCGTCGGCGTGGTACGGCTCCGTTAATAAATTATTGTCTGGCGTTATTTTGATTATTTGGCTATATGGTTTAACATGTCGGCAAGATAAATTCGTTGTAGAAGCATCTCTCGGGGTACATGGCTTTTTATGTACCCTCTGTGTGCTCTTTTACCCCCTCGCCTTCGGCTTGGGGTAAAAGAACACACAGAGGGTACATAAAAAGCCATGTACCCCTCGTGATGCTTCTACAACTTATAATGTTCAGGGTTTCTCGAATTTTATAAAAATCCACTAGCCATGGATCAGTGATTTAAAAAATTTACTAGCCATGATTAAAAATTCACTGGCTCCACTTTAAATAAATACAATTTTACTACTAATAATAATCAGATATGTCACATAAAGAGGGAGATAGAGCTTAGAAACCCTTAGATTGGGTGTGGGAAGAGGGGGCAGGATATTCATATTTATAAAATAAGACTTAAATGCAGCATTTGACAAGGGTTTATTTTCCACTAGCCATCGGGCTAGTTATGGTAGTAATTTACTAGTCCAACACTGAATATCACTAGCCATGGGTGTGGGGCTATTATAATCTAGAAGCCCTGATGTTGATACACTGCATAATGAAACTGATGATCTCGGTAATGTGAATACATTGAGTTGGAGTTACATAAAACAACAGGCTGGATATTATTTCAGACCTTGCTGTGTCTTATAGACAATGGAGCATCTGTTAACAGGACAAATCATAATGGATGGACGGCTTTGCACTTTGCATGCAGGTTCGTATTTTTGTTATTATGCATCGTATTATACTTCATGACTTGACCAATAAAACACGTAACACAGGAGTATTAATGTCTGCAGGAAATATTAGACCAAAAAAAGAATGTTTTTTTGTTGATTGTGGGGGTTTTTAATCGAAAAATTAACTAAACAAGAATATGTTTTGTCATAAATTTCAGCGCATGTTTTTGTTTGGGTTTTTTTTGGGGGGGGGGGGGGTGTGATTATTGAAAAATGAACTACACGAGAAGATGTGTCATGTATTTTAGAAAATGTTTTATTTAAAGAACAAATAGCATGATTTCTTTTTCATCAGAGCAAGGTTTTTAATACTAAAACATTTAATTTAACTTGTGCCAAAGTGTAGTTAAAGATTCATTCATTTATTTTTATTGTACACAACTACTGTCTTAACTTCCACAGTCATGGGCAGCATGACGCGGCTTCCATCTTGCTACAAAGAAAAGCACAAATTACTCTAGAAAACTTTGGGAAATCTCCCATGGATTTGAGTACAGAGGTAAGAATTATTTTTCAATAATATTTAATATTTTGTGGTAGTTGAATGTTTCCATAAAAATTGTTCTCTAATTGCATAAATTTCATCAAATCTTCCTAATTTTGTTTCTGTATTTATTTTAATTTATATCCAATTAAGGTTCAAACATGCTATCTTTGGTGCGCACATTGACTAGCTGGGTTATCCAAAACAGAGCTTAAAGGAGGGGACAATTAAGGCATTTGGCCTGGTATGCATATTCAACGATATATAATGCACATTATTGCTTAATATCAACAAGTATAATCGTATAGTTAATAAAACGGTTAAATGTGACGGCTATTATATATAACGGGCACAGCCATTTTGTACCATCCCAGTGAATACGCCCTCTGGCGAGCTGGTGGTTATGTAATACCTAACGTGTCACATCAGGATTTTTGCGAATGCAACGCAATGTTCTGTAATAATAGCCATCCCAGTAACCCAGCAACAATTTAATTATATATTATTTTTCAATTCAAAATAAATCAACACTGTCAAAGTGTTGAAATAACTGTATTATGTTCGGTACATAAATTAATCCATGTACTGAAATAATAATCGGAGTGTTTTCTTGGTTAATTGGTCTTTTCTTTCCGTGGCCTGTATCTGTGGTTCCTCATTGGCAGGTGTATATTTAGACGGTCCCCAGACACTGTGTCTAGACACGCTAAAAAGACGTGCCTCTTTTATTAAGATCACAGGGTATTATGTGGTAACCGTACGGATACCCCTTCAATCGTAATGGGCATTATTAGCCGCCCTGCTTTATTACTGTAAATAATTCTGTAAAACTCTTAATTAAGTAGACTTTCCCATCTAAAATCACAAAACTGACCAATTACGTCCTCCCAAAGAAAAGAAAAGTATCACTTGGGTATCGTGAGTGGTCGTTTTTGCTCGAACGTACCCTACCAGTAGGCCTAATAATATGCATTTTTCCTTCAGATTATTTAAAAGAAAAATACTATAACTCCATTTCATTCTTTTGGTGCAAATTGAAATATATTTAGTTAAATAGTTTATTATACTATCAAGTCATTTATGCTGTTTGATGAAAGCGAAGCACCTTGTCGTAAATTAGAGCGTTTGTTTACACTGTGCATAGAGGAAATGGACGGAGCTGATGTCACTTCGCCCCAAGCTATAGGTTCCATAGACCAAATCAATTCCTATTGCCGATAATGTTAACGTTTACTAATAAAACTGATATGAGCAGCGTTTCAACACACCCAGGAAGTACAGCAATAGAAAGTGTGGCACCTCACATCTAATCTAGCTGAAAGAAAATGGGGGGTCACGTATCATTTAAGAGATTTAATTTATGTTTTTAATAGCAACCTTCGTATTTGCTGAAAATTGCAGTTCCATTTTTGGGGGTACCCTGCATTAGTTTCAACCTCTGGTATATACTGCATAACAACTGTATAACAAATAAAAGTGTATTTATTTATTGTCAATGGATAATAGTATTTGCACAAATAATCAATGTCACATATTACTACCAATCACACCCACAGCTGCTTTTACTCCGTAAATATTTGACGATGCATGTCAAACTTTGACACGGTACTCTCTTCTTTGGTACTATGCAACCTATATCAACAAAAAAATATTTTTCAAAAAGTGTCCAATTGGGTGTTTTCATGACTATCAGGATCTTCTGTGTTCTGATATGATGTGACAACATAATTGAAAGTGTTGTTCCTACAGTGCAACCTGATTTAATGTACACCTCAGGAAGCATCAGTGTTATGCAAAGTTGTATACAAATGCAATGTATCATATTTAAAACAAATAATAAATAAAAATACTACTCTTGAAGATACATACTATGGGTTGGTTGTGTATGTCTAGTTGTATATGTAGTGTGTGCATGCATAGCCAGAGTCTCATTTCCAATAAATAATTACTTTAAAACTCATTTATTGCAGTGACCCTGTGTTTTGAAAGACTTTAATGGGCATATGATAAGAACTTCACTAGAAAAAAAGCATATTACATGTGGTATCTGAAATGAACACCACTGCATCCACAAATAATAGTAGTAAATGAATGTGGTACACATCATGGTGGGGTAAACACCCAAGGTATGGACTATGCTTGGATGTCAAGTCACTGAATGCAATATTTTCAAACCCTTCAGCCTAGTTGGTTTTTATATATGCATTATTAAATCCACTGACAGCTACCAATATATCTGTTGATATTTTATTAATAATCTCCAGTGATTGGTGCTTACAGACATGTATCATATCTAGAGTTATCATTAGGGTTTTACATCTTTATTTTTTATTTGTCATAAAAAAAGCACATTCAATCCATCAAAAGAGTGCGAAAGTCATTTTTCTTTAATTATTTTCTGTTTTAACTGAATATAATATTTATATTGTATGCATTACTACAATCTGTAATGTAACACATCATTTACATAGTAATATTGGAAAATATAACTTTACAAGTGTGGTAATAGTGGAAGATAATACTAACACACTCCTAGGTAGATTAACAAATGTGTCAAAATTGGTCTTGTACTTGGTATATACTTCAAATACCCTTTACTATAGAAAACTCACTGAATATATGGACAAGATTTAATGAACTGACCTAAAGCTATCATTACCAAGCTTATATTTGTGTACAAATAAAGAAGAGAATGCAAAATGGCTACACAGAACCCACTTCTGTAGATTTTAATGTTTTTGCCAAACTCACAAAAACAATTGTAAAAACTCCCATATTTGCCTAAAACATAATTCACCAACCTAAAAAGTATGTTAAAATTACAGCAGAAATCAGGTTATTTAAATGTAGTCATTCCAGAGCCAATTGCATTCAAATACACATTGTTAATGGAGATCTAAAAGCTTAACCTAATACCGTATCAGCTAACATTATTTTTTAACTAAAAATAAATTATTACTAATAGCTTATTTCATCTTGCCTAGACTTATTATCCTAAATAAGATCAGTGTTATATGACATGTCCATCACCTTGGATAAATAAGCTTTAAAATATTTTAAGTAAAAAATATGGGCCAAAATCTCCAATTGGTCAGCACAGACTTTTTTTCAAACTCTATTCTCAGCAGTGCACAGTAAATTAATGCCAAGGTCAAGGACATTATGAACTCCCATGCCTGAGTGTAACCTAATTAAGCAATTATGACTGTCAAATAACAGTAAATGGCACACAGTATAAAAAAATGATAATATAGTGAATATATGCTATAGGTTCCATTAGACTAAATCAATTCCTATTGCCGATAATGTTAACGTTTACTAATAAAACTGATATGAGCAGCGTTTCAACACACCCAGGAAGTACAGCAATAGAAAGTGTGGCACCTCACATCTAATCTAGCTGCAAGAAAATGGGGGGTCACGTATCATTTAAGAGATTTAATTTATGTTTTTAATAGCAACCGTCATTTTTGCTGAAAATTGCAGTTCCATTTTTGGGGTACCCCGCATTAGTTTCAACCTCTGGTATATACTGCATAATAACTGTATAACAAATAAAAGTGTATTTATTTATTGTCAATGGATAATAGTATTTGCACAAGTAATCAATGTCACATATTACTACCAATCACACCCACAGCTGCTTTTACTCCGTAAATATTTGACGGTGCATGTCGAACTTTGACACGGTACTCTCTTCTTTGGTACTATGCAACCTATACCACTGGTCGTCACAAAAACGAAACAAAATGGCTGCCCCCAGTTAGCAGGAATAATCATGTTTTTTTATTAACTTTAAAATTACATGTTTTTCATTTGTTAAAGTGTCAGTATGTGTTGGTGGTCCGGGTATGCATCTTTCCAACACATAAGGCTATTGTTTGAGTTGACCCTACCTTTAATGGTTAGTGCTAGTTGTTATTGAGAGAAAAGCTGGTATACTGGGCCTTACACTCCTTACTAACCTATTAAACTCACTTTGGGTTGGGGCCAGTATCAGAATATGAAACCAAAACACCTACCAACCTTAAAGCTAATGGCTTAACTACTACACCACTATGAGCTGGTTTTGTAAAAAAAATCTTCTTTTTTTTTGTGTTGGTTAAAAAATTACAATATTATCAAGGAGCTACCAGACATAAAAACCAGGAGCCAACCATCTTAAGAAGTCGGATTTCGATACTTTTTGAAGTAGTTGCAAAACATATTCAGTTGTAATGTTTCTTACTGACATAAGTGTACAGCAAAATCAATAGAGATCTTCGAGCAAAATGTGCTAACCTGTGGCCTATTTACTGTGTATTTCCATCATTCTACTCGCAAAATTAGTTGTAATTGATGTAAAAATGCATAGTGATTCGTTTGCAACCCTATATAGCTGTTTGCAGTAATGCTTAATATGAAAAAATGTGACCCAGATTCGGGCATTTTCGTTTAAATTGGGCAAAAACCAGACTGCCCCCTACAAAAATGGGAGCCTGTATGCGTATGCTTATTGAGTATTTTGACCATGTTAGCTTTATTATCATATTCCTGATATTATAGTCCTGATGATTTTTTTTTTTCTCAAGGAAAATTGCAATATAGTTTCTATAAACTAAATTGTTTTCCAGGGTGGATATGGTGAGACATGTGAGGTTCTGCTACAGTTCTGTCCTCGATTGCTTTCAGCATTGTTGCAGAGCGTACAAAAGCCTTACATTAATGAAGAGTCGGTAAGTAACCTTTATTTGTAATACAACTATCACCAACACTGCAGCAGTTACAAGTGTTTTGGTCATCCTTAATACACCATGCCACTATTTCCTGTTTGGTTACTACATGTAGCAGCTGTTTCCTTCCTACTTGTAGCAGCTGTTTCCTTACTACTTGTAGCAGCTTAGTGTTGTCCAGTTTAGAAAATAGCTCTTTGTTAAAAATATTAGATCAAATACAAAAAATACCATTTTGATTATGAGTAGGTTTACCTTTGTAGAATTTAAAATAAGCAGTCATTTTTAGTTATATGTTACTGTTTTATTAATTAAGTGTACTTTTGGTATGCTGTAACTTGGAAATAGATATATAACATCAAAATATGATCATGTTTAGCTTAAGGCTGTTAACTAAAAACAGTTGTGGTTAATCTGTACTAAAAAAAATTCAAATCGGTTGAAAGTGATTAAAAGTGTACAAGTATTGCATACTTTAAATAATGGTGGTGATATATTTATCTCAATATTGTGACTTTCTTTATAGAATTTATTCTAACTGAAACTAACCGGCATCGGTGGCGTCGTGGCAGGCCATCGGTCTACAGGCTGGTAGGTACTGGGTTCGGATCCCAGTCGAGGCATGGGATTTTTAATCCAGATACCGACTCCAAACCCTGAGTGAGTGCTCCGCAAGGCTCAATGGGTAGGTGTAAACCACTTGCACCGACCAGTGATCCATAACTGGTTCAACAAAGGCCATGGTTTGTGCTATCCTGCCTGTGGGAAGTGCAAATAAAAGATCCCTTGCTGCCAATCGGAAGAGTAGCCCATGTAGTGGCGACAGCGGGTTTCCTCTCAAAATCTATGTGGTCCTTAACCATATGTCTGACACCATATAACCGTAAATAAAATGTGTTGAGTGCGTCATTAAATAAAACACGTCTTTCTTTCTAACTGAAACTATGGAAATTCATGCAACAGTGAAGTATGATGTCCCATAAATTTAGTAGTCAAACAACTTTTAAATCAACTCTGGGTTTTTTAGAAGAAATATTAATTTTAAATAAATAAATTTTTTCAGCTTTTGAAAGTTTTGAGTTATCTTTCCAAGGAAGATAAACATGTGAAGGAGAGAATATTGCCTGGATTGGCTGAACAAGCTTCACTTCTGGGACACAGGGTTCTAAGGTAACTATAGTCCGTCCATTTCACCATCCTACAAAAATGTTTTTTGTAAATAATTTCAGTTTGGTTTGATGTAAGAAGAAAAATAAAAGTGTTTTGGAAATAACAAAAAAAAAACACCTATTTTTGTGTGCAATTTAGAAAACAATTGGTTGTGGGAAGGACTATAGACTTAAAATTCATGCTTGTTTATAAAACATTTTAAAAAAAAAATCATTTAGCACATTT
Organism: Gigantopelta aegis; assembly: GCF_016097555.1. Classification (NCBI taxonomy): domain Eukaryota; kingdom Metazoa; phylum Mollusca; class Gastropoda; order Neomphalida; family Peltospiridae; genus Gigantopelta; species Gigantopelta aegis. The sequence goes on from NC_054702.1 coordinate 17,253,994, forward strand.
TATTGCACAAATAACAATATATAGTGAAATATGTCAAAACTGTACCCTCTATAAACCAGTATTTTTTGACAGTCCCTTTTTAAATATATAGAATAGAAACTCTCTAAACCTGATTCCGTTCAAAACCGGACAGTTTACAATATAGTATGAATGGTGACAATATTACATAATGGTACTTTTACAACTTCATTTCAATAGCATACAGTTTTAGTTTAGTAAAGCATCCTCATGAGGTGCAAGAGAATCTACAATCAGCTTTTTTTATTTTTATTGGGCTATTTCTTGTTCCAGCCAGTGCTGGTATAATAAAGGCTGTGGTATGTACTATTCTGTCTGTGGGATGGACGTGCATATATAAGATCCCTTGCTGCTAATTGAAAAGAGTAGCCTATGAAGTGGTGACAGCGGGTTTCCTCTCAATATATGTGTGGTCCTTAACCATATGTCTGACACCATATAACCGTCAATAAAATGTATTGAGTGCATCGTTAAATAAAACATGTCAACAGCCTTTTGGCTTTATTTTGACAGCTGCAAATGTTGCAAAATGCATTATTGTGCATGAAGTCACCAATAGAAAGTTTGTTTTGTTTAACGACACCACTAGAGCACATTGATGTTACATCAGCTATTGGATAGTAATAGAGAGGAAACCCGCTACATTTTCTCATTAGTAGCAAGGCATCTTTTATATGCATCATCCTACAGACAGGATAGCACATACCAAGACCTTTGATATACCAATTGTGGTGCATTGACTGGAACGAGAAATAGCCCAATAGGCCCATTGACGGGGATCGATCTTATACCAACCGCACATCAGGCATGCGCTTTGCCAGTGGGCTATGTGCCGCCCCCATGAAATGACTAGTTCTAGGCCCCTAATAATCAGTGGACCTCATATCATATATATTTAACGTTGTACTGTTTTGTATTTTATAGGATTAAAAAATTAAAATTAATAATAATAATAATATAATTATAATAAGTAAAACCCCAGTACTTGTGTTTTGCAGTGTATCAGGAGATGGGGAAGCGGATGTGACAAGTTTGTTGAAGTGTGTGAACATCATGCAGAAACTCTCGGCTCAGCAACACTCCCAGTCCGTGACCCGGCTGACGGAATCGGCCCGACAGAGGTCGTCGTCTCAGGAGTCGGGCAGCTCCAACACTGATCTGACCACACCAGCGGCCTTTCATCAGTTTCAGGTTAGCAATACATGTATCTCCAATGGGTGTTTTTAATTATCAGTTATTAGATATTAACTACAGGCTCATATAGACTGGATGTGGTGAGTGTGTGTGTTGTGTCTGATGTGTCTGGGTCTTGCATTTTAGACATATACACCATATTTGATTATTTCATTAGGCTGGCATTTTGCAGATGCAGGCATCGCATGAATCCAATCTATAGTCTGTCTCTATAGAATGCCTTTTTTCATACTACGGAACTTACTACAAGTTATTTATTTTTGAGCCAATTGTTTTCCAAATTGCGCAATATTTCCAAAACACTTTTACTTTTCTTCTTATGTCAAACCAAACTAAAATTATTCACAAAAAAACATTTTTGTAGGAAGATGGGATGACTATAGATGCTCATATTGAAACTAATTTATTTTCATTTCTTTTTATCCAAACTGCACCCATGTACCACATCCATTCTATATGAGCACTAAAGCTGTAATCATACTTTACCATGTTCCATCATTTACCAAGAGTCCATTCATATTATCAACATTTTTAAAAGCATATAAAGCATACTCCTTTTTTGCTTCTCCTTGCTCCTTCCTACAGCTGCCTTCATACAACATAATCACATGCATGTAAAGCATACTACTTTTTTGCTTCCTGCTGCCTTCATACAACATAATCACATGCATGTAAAGCATACTACTTTTTTGCTGCCCAATAGCTGATGATTAATTAATAAATTAATGTGCTCTAGTGGTGTCATTAAAAAAACAAAAAAACCACTTTTCTCTCCTCAAAGACGCCATTATTCAAGTCTGTTGCCATATTTTAATACAGGTACTTTGTAAAAGAATCCAGTAGAAAAGCACCCCATTTTTTACTGTTAATAAGGAGAATTATACATTTCATTTGTCCCCCATCCACACAACCTTTTGATTTTCAGTATTGCTTAAATTCTGTGTATACTCTTATCCTGACTGTTAAGTCGCCTTATTTGGAATTTCCCCATTTTTTAAAGTAATATGCCACCTACTGTTTGTTTACGTTCCAAGTCTCTCAATTAGAAGTGCAAACAGTCAAGCAGCCAAGAAATTTTAAATACAGTCAAACCTGTCTTAAGCGGTCACACATGGGAGTAGAGAAAATCGACTGCTTAAGACAGGTTGCCGCTGATTACAGGTTGCCACATATACAGTCTTTTAAATGTTTGTTGTTGTTTCTTTTTTTACCATCTGTACTACTAATTAATAGTTGTGGGCTCCACAGTTGACAATAAATTAACTTTCATGTATAGTCATAGTATGTGCATCTACAATTGTCAAGCTTAACCTATCCAGAAGCAATAAGATGCATTCCAGAGTCGTACTTTCTTAATTGATTCACAGTAGAGATGTAGGAATTGAATGGGTACTAGTATTCCTGATGGTGTGAAGATCGGTTATTTGCTGCACCTTGTCACTGTTGTTAAAATATCCCTTTTATATAATAGTAAAACTTCACTGTGGCTGCTTAATACAGGTATTTTAGTGATTTGAGATCCCATTTAGGTAGCCGCTGGCTGTGTTAGACAGGTGACTGCTTATTACAGGTGCATTTACATTAAAACTCGTTTGGGAGGGGAAAACCTGGCTGCTTAAGGCAGGTGAATGCTGAATACAGGTGGTCGCTAGGACAGGTTTGACTGTATATCCATTTTTTTTTTTTAGGTTTTACGTTTTATCTTCAAAATTATGAGATTCTCTAAAATATTGGTTTGACCCACTCCCCTTAAAATCTATGTAAAAACATTTAAATATTTGTTCAATACAGTAAACTAATTACTTTTAATTTTTCCAGCCACTTGAAACTTTATGGCAGCTTTTAGAAGACTGGCTTCACTTTATGTACCAAGAAATGGAAAAACCACAAAACATAGAAAAAGAAAAACATAGTTCCAGTACATCAGTGATAGATGAAAATCATACAAATCTGGCTGCATCAAAAACCACAGAAAGTGTTTCCAATACATCACAAGAATTACAAGACAGTTCTTCAGGCACAAAGACAACTGATCATGCTAAAAACAGTAAGACAATGGGAATTGAAAATCATGAAAGTTTGGATGCATCAATGAAGCCAGAAGTCATTTCGAATTCATCACAGAAAGTGCCTGATGGTTCACAAAGTGAAAGTGTATCTGGAAATGATAAAGAATGTAAGGCAGTGGGCACTGAAAACACAGCAAATGTTCCAACAACGTCACATGGTTTACACAGTAGTCTTCCTGGTGGACTTGCAGCTGTGCATGATGTAGAGGGTAAAGCAGTAAGAAACGAAAGCCTTGAATCTTCACAACGTACAAACATTGCAGCTAAATCACATGAAGTACCGGATAATTCCTCAAGAACTGGGCATCAGGAGGACAAATACAAACAGACTGATACGCCCATGCTGGACATAAAGGACAGAGAGCGGAGTCAGTCAGTGGGGACCATGTTGAGAGAACAAGACATTGTGACAGCTGCGTTTCCCAGAATCTGTGCCTTGATTCAAGCCTACTACGTCTGCAGCCGGTCCAGTTCGGAAGACACATTGTCATGGTATTTCTTATTTTATAAATTAAAGTCTAATCCTTTGACAGCCACTGAATGTTTAAACATGGTTGGAGATCCAAAGGCTGGGTGTTGGTGAGTGCACATCTCCCCAAACTTTGAAGTATCCTGATAATCCAGTCTTTAAGAGAGGGATATGGGCATTGTTTTATTTTATTGATTTATATTTTTATTTTATTTTTTGGTGGGAGAGATGTAACATGTGGGTTGATTGGTATTTTTGGAGATGCTTATTTGTGTACTTTGGATTAATTTAGGAGCTTTTTTGGTTGCATCTTCTTCCAAGAAAACTCTTGCATCTGTTAGGGACCGTAACAAAAGTATATTGAAGCCAGAGAGACTAAGTCACTTAGTCTTGATTCTGACCCCCCACCCTCCTCAAAAAGACTAAATGGGCAGTTGACTTTGGCTTCATCCAAATTGACGTTACAGAACAAGGTTTGGAAAAGACCAAAGGAAGACAGTAGTAATATAAAAGATACAAACAGTATTTATTCATGAATGCACATAGTGAAACAATGTTTTTAAACAGTGATATGAGGCCAACCAAGGCACTCTGAAAGGCTTTGTAACTATTAAACTATACATCCAATGACAATATGCCCATTGGTATCTTTCATCAGATGCCAATGACATAAGCTCCAAGTTGGCCTATTTCTCAAGTCATATTTTCCAGCAATTTAAGATAATTTATGCTTCTTTTCTCTTCTTTTTTTCTGTTGCAATTGCCGTTTTTCGGCTCTATTCCAGCGCTTGATGTGCAAGGTAGAGATTTTTTAAAACAACTTGTATTGTTGTTAATATCTTGATGCAGCAGAGTTGACTTGTTCCTGTCAAGTCTCTTTTTGTTAATTAGAAGTTACAATATATCGTGAAATGTTTTAATGCGCTGTTTATTGGGAGAAAATATCACACCCACCCGCGACACGACGCCACACGCAAATTTCGATAAGTGAAAAAAAGAGAAGTGACTCTTATTAAAGAAAATCATCCTAAACACGCTCAAGATGTATAACAACAATTGTTTGTTTGTTTTGTTGTTTTGTTTGTTTCATTACTTTATTATTTATTAGTGTTACACATGATTGCCAAACCACTTGTCATACTAAGAGAGCTAACTCTTTACGATCGTTACAACGGCAAGACCTGTGTGGTACCAACATGGCCGTTATAACGAGAGTTGACTGTAATACATACCTAGCCACCTTGATATCCTGGTTTGCATGGGCAGTAGGTCGACAATAAATACCTTGACCAGTGTTTTGAAGCCTTTTGGGTTGTGTTTGTATGATGATTTTCAAGTTGAAAGCAAGTGAAGCCAAAAGTGATAAAAAGACTAAATGGAGATGTTGAAATCGTAAACCCCCTCCCCCCCAGACTAAGTGACTTAGTCTCTCTGGCTTCAATATACTTTTGTTACGGTCCCTTACTGATGCATGGGGCCAACCTCTAGGCTTAGGTTCTGATTCTCTTGAAGATGGATGTTGTTGCTGTTATGTTTATGTCTTTTGTTACTGAAGTGTTGTTAAACAAACTTTCCTTTCTTTATTATTGATTCAACAATCAATTTCTTTTATTATTTTTGAAATGACAATGTAGTTAAATTATATTTTATTAATAAAGAAGAATTAGAAGATTCTCACAAAAAAATTAAGAAACCCTTAATAAGAATAAAAAATTGAAACATATCAGTACTATATTATTTTGAGGGAAAATGTTTTGCTTGTCTTATAGCTATTCGATCTTGTGTATTTTATCAAGTGTTTAGTGTTTTAACATGTTTGACTTATTTTTTTCTTTCAGTTCTGCTGAAAATGATGAGTTCTTCAGTTTTGTTCATCGCCATCTTCCTGTTCTGAGGATGCTTGTTGCAAGGTGTGATAGTGAGAACCATTCTGTTATGCTGGAAAATGTTGTCCAGAGTGGGCATTATGTATTTCATAATATGAGGCTGCTTATCCGAAGTAGAACTCTTTGTTAAGTCCTCTGAACCATTGTAATTAATCTGTATTTCATTTCAAGTTTAATTTTGGTCGACTTAAGGTGCATTTATCTTAGCTATCTCTGCCCAGATTTTCAAAGCTATCGTAGCGCTACGAAATCATAAACTGTCTCAAGCTATGACGTCACTATGGCATATGCTGTAGTGACGTCGTAGTCTATGATGATTTTACGATTTTGTAGCACAAAGATAGATTCAAAAGTTCCTAACCAGGGCAGAAGTTAATGGTCAGTTGTTAGTGGTTTAAAGAGATTAAAGACAATATTTATGTATTTTAATGATTGTTTGCAAAATATTAGTCTTTTATCAGTGGTGAATCTGGGAAGGAGAGAGTAATAAAGGACCATGGCCACATAACTTTTGTATTTATCATTTCAATTTAATAATTAATGAACAAGTCAGTTGAGTGCTTGGCTGAGGTGCTTGCGTTCCAGGATCGAACCACCTTGGTGGATCCATTCAGCTGATTGGGTTTTTCTCGTTCCTACCAGTGCACCACAACTCATCAAAGGCCGTGGTATGTGCTTTCCTGTCTGTGGGAAAGTGCATATAAATGATCCTTTGCTACTAATGGAAAAATGTAGTGAGTTTCCTCTCTAAGACTGAATTACCAAATGTTTGACATCCAATAGCCGATGATTAATTAATCAGTATGCCCCAGTGGTGCTGTTAAATAAAACTAACTTTTAACTCTGCAAGCGCTCTACCTCCTGAATACGCCATTGCTTTTTTTTTTTTTACAGAATGTTAATGAGGGTTTTTTCTTTAAGTGTCAGTCATAAAACATTTTTACTTACAGGGAGCCAAAGCTGATTTTTCGCCATTTTAATTTCTTGCTTGACTGCAGCAGTCTAATGCCACACTTCCTACCAGTAATACGATTACAGGTGAGAAACATCACTAACGGTTACACACCACCATTAATTACTCCGTGCAGTTCAATACAATTTCTAGGTTAAAATATATTCTATGAAAAATACAACACTGTCGAGAGGGTCATGTGACTACTAATTTTAGGGAGTGCTCTCAACTTACAAGTACTGTGTAAAAAATCAACATGGGTCGACCACAGAAATGTTCAGTTAACAGCCCCCATGCCTTAGCATTGCCTTGTATTGCTGTTATACCAGTGACACTATACCACTTGCACAGTTGTTATCAGTTAGTACTAAACATAACAAGTAACTTCAGACCAATGGGTTATTTAAATACTACTTACGTGTAATCATCAAAGAAAGATTTCAAAAAGCATATCAGAATTTTGTCTATTTTTTTTATGAGGAACTATTTCCTAAACCAGATTATTAAGCTACTACAATAAGTAATGACACGCCAAATGGTGATGTGTTGCCTAAAGTATTGTTAATTCATTTATGATCTGTTTTCTCTTTATCATACCATAATAAATAATACAGGCTTTTTTTAATTATAACATTCCTTCTGGAAAACAAACCCAAATTGGGTTTAGAACTATACCATAGGGGAAAAATATGAAGAGTTTAGGCACTAAACACGATATATCCATTTTTCATTTTCAGTAAAAGTGATTTTCTTAATTGGAGTATATCGTGTTATGATTAAAAAAAACGGGATTTATCCAATACAATTTCATAAGGATCAATCACGTTTTGCGGCAAATCAGCGGGCCTATGATTAGCCCTTACTGACATACAATAATGGCATTAACTAAAAACTAGAAAGAAAATGGTTTATATCGCGTTTTGCACTTGAACTCTTCATATACAGATTTTGAATGAGTTAGTGTTAAGAACTGTTGTCCATATTTTTCAATGTTTTGGGTTTGGGTTTTTTCACATTTTCAGTCCTTTGACATGCGCAGACAATGGTTTTATGACAATCTGGGACCAGATGATCATGACAGTTTGATACCAAATACACAGGACTTGAACATGATAACAGTAAGCAGAGGTGTGTACCAGTACAATGTGTAAAGATTGTAATCGTTTTTTAAACAATGTATCTTTTAGACAAGGGGCGGGATGTAGCTCAGTGGTAGAGCGCTCGCGTGTTGCGTGGTCGGTCTGGGATCGATCCCCGTCGGTGGGCCCATTGGGCTATTTCTTGTTCCAGCCAGTGCACCACGACTGGTATATCAAAGGCTGTGGTATGTGCTATCCTGTCTGTGGGATGGTGAATATAAAAGATCCCTTGCTGCTAATCGAAAATGGTAGCCCATGAAGTGGCGACAGTGGGTTTCCTCTCAATATCTGTGTGGTCCTTAACCATGTCTGACTCCATATAACCGTAAATAAAATGTGTTGAGTGCATCGTTAAATAAAACATTTCCTTTCCTTTCCTTTTAGACAAATGTTTTAAACAGAGCAGAAGATTTTTCCAAATTATCGTTGAAAAAAAAAAATCAAAAATCAAAAACTGCATAAACTCAATGGTTTTTCAAAATAATATTAATCATTACAAGAAATTATTTATACAAATTAAAATAAAATTCACCATTTATTTTTTAAATTTGAAATTGGCAAATTTGGCAAGTGAAGAGCTAGTCTCATTTAAAGCTGCAGTAACTTTTGGAATAGATCATCGACTTCACGTTTCTTCCCACAATGCACCATTCTTCAGTTTAAATCTAGCTTGTATCTACTGTCTAGGTCTCGTAGCGTTACACTGTTAGTCATTACAAAGCTGAGATCTTCACTTGGTCAATGTGCATATAAAATTATCTCTAATCCCATGTATAAGTCATTTTGTCATACCTGTAGTATGTAATACTCATTCCTTTAGTTTTTATACATTAACCTGACCTCAAATGAGTGCATTTCCTCTCCTTTTACCATGACACAATAGAAGATAAAAGCTATTGAGCTTTTTATGCCAGTCCATGGGGAAGGCGTGTGTAGGATTGCACTTACAGTTAAGTTTTAAATTTTATATTGAATTTAGGGGTATCTTCTGATTATCACGACTGCCATATATATATTTTGCAGAGCGCTTGTTTCACACCAGTTGTAAAGAAGTGCTGAAGAAAAGCCCAAGTCTGTTAAAACAGAGTTTTCTGATCCAGTTTGATGGGGAAGACGGAGTGGTATGTATGCTTTCCATTATATATTCTGTGATTCTAATAATAATCAGAGCTACATTAAACAGAAATTATTAGAGTTAATACTTACAAATTTAGTATCTTAATATTAATTACACTAAATAAGAAGGTACATGTTGCGGTAATAAGAATTAAACCAAGCATTGTTGGTTCGACGGAGTGGTATGTATGCTTTCCATTATATATTCTGTGATTCTAATAATAATCAGAGCTACATTAAACAGAAATTATTAGAGTTAATACTTACAAATTTAGTATCTTAATATTAATTACACTAAATAAGAAGGTACATGTTGCGGTAATAAGAATTAAACCAAGCATTGTTGGTTTTTGTACCACGCTTACATTGTTTTCCCATTAACATACTTGCTTACTTAATCCCATTTGTGCTAAGAAGCACATACAGCTGTAACCAGAGCTCACCACTGCTGCCTGTCTTTTGCCAGCTTCTCCAGCAGCCCCCAGCTCAAACTGCCCTCTTGGATTTCCTTCACTACTGTCCTCCTCCATTAACATAAGTGTGCAATAAATCTGTATAACCGCACACCCTTTAAACCTCACCTCTCAGTAAGCAACATTTTCTTACCATGTCATGCACTGTGACTTAGAGGAATGGTACACGTCTGTTACTGCATAAACTTACTTTGGTTGACAGCAGATAGACCCTCATGTTGTCGCAGTCGATACTATTGGCTGTCTAAACAAAACATCAAAAGTGTGCAACAACCATGCATACCACTCATAAGTTTGTGAGGTAACTTTAGCATACCTTTGTTTTTTCTTGTTCTTTAGTTTTTTGGTACTGACCTTGAACATTGTCCTTGAATAATTCAAATTAGCCTTGTGAACCTACTTACTTGCTTATTAGTATTTGATGTGACTATATATCCAATTAAGGTTCAAACAGTCTCTCCAAGACAGAAAGGGGGTTGGACAAAAGGTGCTATGTCATTATTTGGTTAATTAGTGGTATATAATCGATAAAATTAGTGAGAGTATATTCTAAATGTGACCTAAACATATTGGGCCAAAATTACGAAGCCTGTCTTTCTTGGACACAGGTGTTTAAAGCATAGTCAATGTACGTATAAAGCAGACTTTGTAAATTCTGCCCTTTTGCTTCTTTTTTAGGGCCATGGTGTTGTTCGAGAGTGGTTTGATATACTGTCAAAAGAAATCCTCAATCCCGATTATGCCCTGTTTACCCAGTCAGCGGATGGTACGTTTCTTTATCTTCTCATGATTACAAACTTCCCGCTGTTATATGATTTACTCATTCTCATTGGATGACCTCACTGAAAAACATAATGTTATCCTTTCATAAAATGCACGACTTGTATATCAAAGACTGTGGTGTGTGATATCCTGTCTGTGGGATGGTGCATATAAAAGCTCCCTTGCTACTAATGGAAAAATATAGCGGGTTTCCGCTCTATGACTGTCAAAATTACCATATGTTTGACATCCAATAGCCAATGATTAATAAATCAATGTGCTCTAGTGGTGTTGTTAAACAAAATAACTTTTTTGTTTGTTGATAAAATGCAAAACAATTAAATATCATTACAGAAAATGGACATGACATGAACAAACTAATTTTATTTCTGTATACTACATGAGTTTGTATTATTTGTAATTTTAAGAACTGTTTTTTATGTTTTGTGAATTAATAACAGTCACAAATATGAAATATGTACACAAAAATTTCTGTTTATGAATGTTCTTAACTGTATTATTCTTCATTCTTTTCAGGTTGCACTTTTCAGCCGAACAGTAATTCCTCCATTAACCCTGATCACCTGAGTTACTTCCAGTTTGCCGGGCAGGCGTTAGGACTTGCTGTCTACCACAGGCAGATTCTGAGTGTCTACTTCACCCGGTCCTTTTACAAGCATATTTTAGGTAAAGTATTTAACTATGTAAAAAAAATCTGTAAATATATTGACGATCAAAAGAATGTTTACCGAAACATTTTTATATTAAACTGCACGTGTGACCAGGGCCCGTGCATATAAAACATTTAGAGTCCAGACTCAATCTCTAATGATGTCACAAACATAAAATTTGTATGGCGTGGTCATGACAATACTGTCTCAGAATCTATTAGAGTTTTGAGTCTAGACTTTAAAAGTATTATAAGCACCAGGCCTGGTGTGCTGTTTGTGAAATGTGAGGTACATACTGTATAATACTTTATTTTCGCGTGGAATTTATTTTCGCATTTTTCGCGTGTGAATGAAATTCGTGAAAATATATTCCACGCTGTACGAGGCTAGTAGTAACAAAGCAGTGCTCCCTACTGTCACGGAACAAACCACAAAACACAAAAGCTGTTTAAAACTTTAAATCAAGAACACAATTGTAAGTATATACATGATAATAAAACAATACTAACACTAAAAAGCTTTATGCTGTTTTCTTTCGCATGTGCTAGCGATCAGTTTATCAGACAGAGTCTACATGTGTTCAACGACGGAAGTAAACATGCATTATCACAGTATATTAAAAATGTGGAAGTGAAAAAATCCGGACTGGGCTTTGTTCAGATGTTTCACAATTTAAAAAAAAAAAATGGCCTGTTAGCCAATCACAAACCGTTTTGAACTAGTATTTTGACGACAATAAATATTGTTTCAATCAAACTTAAGTTACTGAGTACTAGTATCTTGTGCCTTCAAATTTCGTTTCATTTGTTTTCGGTTTTTGTTTTTATAACAATTATAAGGATTAAGAAAAACTGTACGCGGTAAGCACCTTCTGTAAGCTTATTAACTTGTAAACAATAAAGTCTTGATTGGTTAAAGCAGGAAAACTATTGTTTTATGTGTATAGCACTCGTGTGTACATGTAGGATTAGTTCTACAGATTAGCATAACAACTGGCAAAACTAAGTTCTGTTTTTAAAACAAAATTATTGACATCTGTACTTCATTTTTTCATTGATGGGGTTTGGGAGATTCGCGAAAATAAATGTTTGCGAATTGACCCATTTTCATTAAATCGCGAAAATTTGATCCCGTGAAAATAAAGTATTCTACAATAGTTGATGAATTTTAAAATCTATAAAAAAAAAAAAATATGTGTCATAGCTTCATATTGCATGTTATTATATCAGATGAAACAATAAAAAATATTAAGACGGACAGATTTAATAAAAAACAAAACAAAAAAACCTCTATATAGAGAATAACTAGCTAATGACGTTTTCGGTTATCGGTTTTATCCTGTGAAGGTAAGAATGGAAAATGAATGGGAAAGCCTATTATTTCTGTTATTTCAGCTATATTGTATGATGACCTAGAGGTCAAATGATCAATTTTGTAATGTAGCTATGCGTGTGATGTCATATGAGTGACGTCAAAAGTCATAATCTACTAGTATACGCTTATGACTTTGCTTTAATCGGTCATCATAATCGGCCACTAAAAACAGTGGTTGCAGGATAAAAGGTCACATATTGCTCTCGACTGGAATATGAAAAAATAACACCAACAAAAGTATGATTCTAGACTGATATTTCTGTTAATTATGTTGGATATTTTACTTTATTTTCAGGAATTCCTGTTAACTACACAGACGTAGCCTCCATTGATCCTGAATATGCTAAAAACCTTCAGGTAAGTACAGACACAATCACAGCTCAAATAATAAACTTCTGTATACAATTAGTTATAGTTTGTGATTGCTGCAGTTGGTTTCACTTTTTTGTCTTTTTATGATTTCAGTGGATTCTTGACCATGACATCAGTGAGCTTGGCCTTGACCTAACATTTTCTGTAGAGACTGATGTATTTGGAGTGATGGAGGAGGTGGATCTGATACCAAATGGAAGAGAAATTGCTGTTACTGAAGACAATAAAGTTGGTTTTTGGAAAGTCTTTGTGTATTATCTCCCCTTCTATGAAAGTCTAGGACTAATCTTTCCCAAAATTATTCACTACATTTAGGCCTTTGTGCAATATTTTTAATGGTAGTGACTCAGTTCTAATCAGTATTCTTGTGAAACTCCACAACACGAAATAACCACAACCGCAATGTTCAACACACCAACACAACAACACAAAACAACAACCACAACCACAACACAACACAAGAAAAATAAACATGAAATCACTTGGGTTTTCCTCCATGTATTAATGTAACTGGTATAAAATGAAATATTACTTAAATGAGACGAAAAAGAGATAAACAGGATTTTTTCATATGCACTGTCATCAATGTCATCACAGCAATTTTCAATTTTCCTTGAAAATACAAATTACTGATTGCAATTAATATGAAAATGTAATTTAATATAGGGATCTTTTTTCTACTGTTGTGTTTTCAGAGGGAGTATGTTCAGCTGGTGACAGAGCTGCGAATGACTCAAGCCATTAAACCTCAGATTGAAAGTTTTCTGTCCGGATTCCACGAGTATATTCCTCATGGTCTGGTTCAGCTCTTTGACGAATATGAATTGGTAAAATCTTAATAAATAATATACAAAAATGTGTATATTAAGCCCTAAAAACAAATGGTATGTTTTCAGGAATATGTTGAAAACTTTATATAGGGTAGGTCTTTTTTTTTCTTCTTTTTTTTCTAATTATATACTACATTTGCCTATGTGGGTTCAGATTAAATGTTATGTATGAACTCTTTTCACCTAAAATAGAAAATTATACATTCAATAATTTTAGTTTTCTCCTGAAACACACTATTTTGGTATTTAGGCCTGTTAGCAAAACACTGTAATAGTTGAAAGTACTTTATATTGCCTAATAACTAAGGTCAATGGCTTTAGCAAACACGACCTTTGATCTCTTAAAATTGTGAAATACATATCTTTATCTATATTGTAGCGAAAAAGGCACCTACAAGTAGTTGTCCCTGTCAACAAAGTTTAAACCAGATATCGAGAATATTACTTATTCTCTATCTACTTAGTATTTATCAAGATGACATGAATAAATTACTTTCGAGAAGCACATCATTTTGATTCCAGCTCCATAGTTAATTATCATACAATTTCATGCATGTTGACGGTTTTTGTCCTTTTCCCTTAAATACATTCAATGTAATGACAGTCTTACTTGCTGACAATTTTTTTCAATATCCTTTAAATGTATATACCATACAATTTTAATTTAATGTATGTCAAAATATTATTGGTTTTTATCTAGGAGCTGCTGGTATCGGGACTTCCCGAGATTGACCTGGAGGACTGGAGGACTAACATCTCTTACACAGGTTACTCAGAAACATCCCCAGTCATTCAGGTGAGACATGCTTTTTATCAAAATATCTTGTCTCCATTGTATTTGGATTTATATAACAGTTTGGGGTGTGATATAGATCAGTCGGTAGAGAGCTCACCTGAGGTGTTTTGGTCACAGGATCAAACCTTGATGGACCCATTCCTTGACCCATTGCTTGAAAAATCAACAAGTAATTTTTATTAATTGAGACCGTCACAATGCGTAGGAAGGGGAATTATATTTTGTTTGAAGTGATGTTTGCTTTATTCTGAACATCTGTTTTAATATGAAAATTAGAAAACAAACTACAGTCAAACATTGCTACCTGTGTTATTTGTTGAGCCCAGGTCATCTTGAGGTCGAAAATTGTCCCTTGGAGTACTATTCACAAACATCTATTATATGCATCTCGATCAGTTGATATCTTGTTGGTTCTGTCCCTTCAACATCGAAAAAACCAAGTTTGACTATGTTATTAGTTAACAAAATACATGTACATTAAATGGCATCACTGTATATATTTGATATATTTCCAGTGGTTTTGGCAGATTGTTTCTGAATTCAGCCAACAAGAAAGAGTCTTACTGCTTCAGTTTGTTACTGGAAGGTCAGTATTTATGCAGTGTTCTAGTTTTAATAATATTTAGCATTATCTTTCTGTTTAAATTTTATTTAGAGAATAACTAACAAGTTATGAGGAATTATGAATTATCTGTCCCGAGTGAATGAATGTTGTAAACCCGAGCCTTTGGCAAGGGTTTTACAACATTCATTCACGAGGGATAGATAATTCGTAGCGAGTTGGTTATTCTCTTTATTACCCATTGTCAATTTTAAATGATTTTAATGTAAAAATTCCTCTGCAGTCTACAACAAAGCCATCAGCCATTACGTCATATAATCTTACGTGCATTACATGACGTAATGTAAGTGACGTCATAGCATAACGGCGTTCTTTTTACATCCAAATGTTTACAGTACAAAATAATACAACTGTATTTGCATTTGAAAATAATTATTTTTATATATTACTAAAGCCACTGCTTATGAAAATATACCATTTCATGTTTATGAAACAAATGAGTCCATTTGTTTTTGTAAATCTTTGTAGATCGTATAACGTATGTGTAATCTGCCTCATGAATGGAAACATTATATGAATGAAAGTGAAGTTCCGGCTAATGGCAAGCTACCAACCAAACGTCGTGATTTTTAAGCCAGCCAATCAGTGGCTGTAGAAGCAAACTGCACACTGTGCAGAGATCAAAAAAATAGTACTCCGTATATTTGAGCCCATATGGGTAATAAAACAAATTAGGCTATCCTGAAACAAATATTTTTATAAAATACTTGAATATCTCATTATCTTTTTTGTCCAGCGGGAGAAATCGCTAAAGAAAAAACATTAAGATCTGCTGTTTCAGGGGACAATATTTCGATATCTGAGGTAACCGGAAGTCGGTTCACGTGGTTTTTACTTAGGTAACCAATTGTTCGGTTACGTGAATTATATTTGCATAACCTGTGGATTACCTGATCGGTTACCTCAAAGTTACATTGAAATTATATTTTAAATACATAAGTTTTAGCTCAAACAGAAAGTTAAAACGAAATACAAAAGAAAACGTTTTATAAATCAGTTTCTTTAATGCTTGCAAATCGAAAGAAGTGACTTGTAGATTCTTTTGTTTTCGTACGATCGTAGCATTGTAGATTTATTATTATTATTATTATTCACCAATTGCCATCGGGATCGCAAAAGGTAATTTTTAGTTGCCCGAATCTAAAAACCACTGTCCTCGGGCATCGGGCCACCGTATTCTAGAACCTCTGTGAAGCTTGCGGAAGTTAGCACTATTGTAAAAGGACTAAATATCAGCCCAGTACTGAAACAAAATAGATACATTTGGAGGGAAAATGCCCATTCCCTGGTGCATGATTAGACTAATAATTTTCTTTTATAAATAATAAATAAAGGCTACCATTTGTCACTGATAATATGTAAAATTTAGTATACAGCAGATTTTTAAAAACCCCATTAAAAAAAAAAACCCATCAAAAACCCAAACAACAAATGTCCAGTTCCTCTGAACTATAAAAACAGGCTACTCATTGGTGCATGATTAGATTAATAAAAATAAATCTTATAATAACATAAAAAGAAAGACCACAATTTGACACCGATATTTTGCGGTGGCGATGCAACTTTCACTTTATCGATGGTACTTCTATACTACAGTGACGTTCCAAATGTTTATTTAAAGCTCATTATGCGATGTTAGTGTTTTTCAGCTTTTGTGACATTTTTGCATTTTTGTTTACGTTAAAACCGTTTTCAACCTTTGTAAAATTATAGGCAATCCAATATTATGTCTACATTTATTCCTTTAGAGATAGAATAGCAGCAGATAATTTAGGCACCTTAGCGGTCCGTGCACATTTCTTTAAAACTTTTGGCTCGACTATATACTGAGCCTTTGGTCGCAAGTTACAACCGTTCCAATATACCGTTGTCTACTGGTTTGCTGCATATCAAGTATCTAAAAATCAGTCTAAAACATTTGTCGGAATACTAGTAGTATGTCTGCATGAATAAACTTACTGTAATCGTGAAGTTTGCAAGTTTTAATTTCTGAACGTCTACAGGTCACGACGTAACTGATTTGCTGTTTGCGTAAATTTAATTTTGCGTAACCGACACGCGAACAGAACGGCGGTTCACGTGAAATATTGTGCCCTGTGTTTATTCCACACTGTAGTAGAGCATGACATACTTTAGTGGTAAAACTTTCTTCTGATGTACAGTGTATTGCAGGATCAGTCCCTAAATGGATCCAGAAATTATTTCTTGTTGAAACATATTGGGTATATCAGAGGCCATGAAATTTATGCTAGGCTCACACTGTCAACTGTCACGACGAGTTGGCCAACTGAACGGTTGCATTGTAATTTTCTCAACTGCCAACTTACGACGGGTGTGTTCAGATTAACAATTAAATGGTCATAGAAGTGGAATAGGATGAAAATTGAGTTGTAAGAGCACTCAGACTAGCAACTGAACAGTCGTAGAAGTTGTTAGAACAGAAAGTTGGCCAACTTTGTTGTGGCAGTTGGTAATCTGAGCCTAGTAGCATTAGGCTACATTGTCTGTTGGAAAGAACATAACAAGGCCTCTTGCTGCTCAGTGGGAGTATTCGTGTGACAGAAGCAGATTTCTTCTCTCATGCTGTGACCAAGTCTGTCAATTAACATAGTTATTCATTAACACTGCTGCTAATAATATGCTGAATTGCTGTTATACAAGCAGTCCTTTATGTTCTGGAGCCCTGCTTGATAAAAAAAAAAAAATGTTCAATCTTTAAAATTTGTCTTGTTTTCAGTTCTCGAGTTCCTTATGGTGGATTTTCCAATTTTAGCAGCAGTGGCTTCTCACATCCTTTCACCATCAGTCACGTCAATTCTAGCAGCAACTCACTGCCAACAGCCAGCACATGGTATGTTTTCATACCACTCTCGACATTCATTTTAAACTCGCTGCCAACAACCAGCACATGGTATGGTTTCATACCACTCTCGACATTCATTTTAAACTCGCTGCCAACAACCAGCACATGGTATGTTTTCATACCACTCTCAACATTCATTTTAAACTCGCTGCCAACAACCAGCACATGGTATGTTTTCATACCACTCTCAACATTCATTCTAAACTGAAACATGATTTGTTCACTAATTGACTGTTGTTACATAACAATGTTTTGAAAAATGCAGCATATTCATTCAGAAGGGCAATCTTGAAAAAGGGTTATAACCCAACTGAATCAGTGTTGTTTGGCCACACTTTCTTCATTTTGTGCTTCTAATAACAACTACAATTTTTAATAATATCTATAAAGTGAGTTAAGATACAGGAAACCCGTCCAAAACAAAAATAATCTTGACTTTTCAGGATGGAGAAAAATGTCCAAATGACAACAAATTCATCTTTTCCTTTAAAACATTGTTAATTATAATCTTACACACAATTGTAGCATTATTTTATTCAGACACTTTAAGGGACAAGGAGTATATTAATTAAAGGAAGAATATTTTTTAAAGTATTGTCAAAATATTGAGCCAGTCAAGCCAGGTGTTATCAGTCAATAATTTTTAGTTAAAACCATTATTTCCAAAATTCTATCTGTTCAAGTCCAAAAGATATTCAAACAAACTTGAATCTTATAAATTCCTATCAAAACTTTAGCATGTTTGTCCCGTGTTTTTTTATTGTCCATGCTTAATGATCATCTTTCCCCACTTTGTTTCTTTTCAGTATCAACTTGCTGAAGTTACCTGAATATCCAAGCAAGAAAGTTCTCCAGAAGATGTTAAATATTGCTCTGCAGTGTGGTAGCCAGGGTTACGGTCTTGTGTGATTTATCGACAAAATAATGAAACCAAACACAATGTCGTTTCACAATGTAGGACAAACATTAAAAGCACTAAGCCACCCAGTGTACTGTGTTCAATTAAATTTTGTTGAGATATATACTTCTTTTTAAAAGATGTTTAAGTTGTTTTAAACATGGTTTTAGAGGATACAGAAAATTACATGTGCCCATTGGATATTATTTTTCTTACAACTTGTTTATAACTGTCCCCTTCTCACATTTCATACATGTATGTTAGTTTTGAAACCTGTTATTTCTTGTAAGATAAAATTGTGTTTTATTTCTGAGTTAAGATGCTAAGGTTATCTATTACACACAGCTTGAATAATATTTTTCATATTATTTCACTGAAAAAACATCTACCTTTGGTGTACCATACCATCTTGTAAGTATTCAATAAAATGTCACGCTCAGGTTTTTAAGAATTATCTTTAAAAATATAAAAGACAACAAGTTGTATCAGTATACTGATAATAGTGTGAAGAGAGGCTCGCATAATTTCTATGCAATAAAATAGTAACAAGTTTTGGGGGTTAGTTTTACAAAATTGTAACATAGGTGTGTGGAAACAATAATAATAAACTTGGTACCAGCAATTCCAAGTTTATACCTGTGAAATAATTTTAATTTATGACTTGCTTTAGCTTGTAATAAATAAAACCTTTCACTCCTGACATACTCGATAATAACTAGTAACTTGTTTATTATCTGTGTGGTCGTATGTATATTGTAAAGTTATATGTATGTTATCGTTCATTGTTACATATATTATTCTAGTGATTCTATATTTTTTTTTATTGCTTTTGTCTTTCAACATATGCTTTTATTTTTTATACACATAATTATTGTTTTGAAGAAAATGTGATATTGTTTTAATGTTAACATTTTAATATTCTTAAAAGTTTGGATGTTTTGAGTTTTTGTTTCGCCTTTACGAAGTAAAAGGTTGAGATATAGCTATTACTTTTCTGATGGCATCAACTTTTGAGTTAAAGTTTCATGTTTACATCAGTTTCTTTTCACAAACTATATGTCCTAGATCATTGAAACTTGTGTTGTAGTTGCTCCTATGGATGTTCATCACAATGCAGGTGAAAAGAATTAAAAATTAATTAATTAAATAGTTTTAATTAAAATATATTTGCTTTTTGCTCAGTGTTAATGTTTTCTATTTAGATCTGTTCCTCACAAACTATAAGTTCTACATCAATAAAACTTGGTTTATAGTTGCACCCATGGAAGTTCATCACAGAGCATGTTAAAATTAAAAATTAATTAATTAAACATTTTTAATTAAAGTACATTAATACATTTTGTGTTTAGCTGAACATTAAAGTTTGGCATTTAGCTCCATTTCACATAAACTGTAAGTTCTAGATCGATGAAGCTTATTTAATCATTGTTCCTATAGATTTTTATCACAATGCATGTCAAAACAAAAGAATTAAAAATTAATATAATGGTTTTTAGATGAACATCTTATGGATGATGGTGGGACGTAGCCCAGTGGTAAAGTGTTTGCTTGATGCGCAGTCGGTCTAGGATCGATGCCCGTCGGTGGACCCATTGGGCTATTTCTTGTTCCAGCCAGTGCTCCACAACTAACAAAGGCAGTGGTATCTACTATCCTGTCCGTGGGATGGTGCACATAAAAGATCCCTTGCTGTTAATCAAAAAGAGTAGCCCATGAAGTGGCAAAAACAGGTTTTCTCTTTCAATATCTGTGTGGTCCTTAACCATATGTCTGACGCCATATAACCATAAATAAAATGTGTTGAGTGCGTCATTGAAAACCCCATTTCCTTCCTTCTTATGGATGCAACTATCAGTGACACTGAATATGTTTATAATAGGTGAGACATTGTTATTTCATGTTTCAGTTTGTCATTTTGATGTTCCTGCATGGAACATTTTGCTTTCAAAATTCTGATTAACGACAAGTACAAATCAGTTTAAAAACTGATTGGCAACTACCATTTAACATTTTAAAATTGTGTTTTATATATGCTGGGGTTTATATTTGTTTTTATGTGTACTTAAAGTGCTGTGCCAGATGTATGATGTATTGAGCTATATCAATCAAGATATTATTTAATATGATTAGAATTAGTTTTTTTTTAAATGTAAAAAAATTATATACCAGTATATTTTCCATTTAAAAATATTCCCCTGAAAAACAGAACCAGCTGAATTTGTTTCGGGAATTTCCGTAAGATTTGATCCGTGACGTCACGAAGGGAACTCCTTTCGATAGTCAGCGCCATTGTTCATTGCTTCTTTTGTGTTTATTATGGTTAAATGGCGTGTTGTTGGCGGCTGTAGCAATACAAAAGCCGATAAATTTAGTTTTCACGGATTTCCTAGTAATGTTGCTGTGAGAAAGCTGTGTGTGAATTTGATTAAAACAACGTGGAAATACTGGACAAGAAGAAAATGCCGGAGACCGTTGCGACAGCAGACACTTTAGTTTCGATTCGTCCGAACTGGTTTGTCGGCTTAACCTTTAGACTACTGGATTAATTTTTAACAAAAACCACGTTGAGTGGGTACAAGTTTATAATTTTTACTCACATATATTCACTTAAATATTTGATAAATACATGAAATAAAGTTCATATATGAATTGGTAAGTATAGGAGAAGCCATGTGTTTAGGGAAGTGACGTCACGTATCAGCATGCGCGCGCATCTGGTAGGCAGAAGTCTATCATAATGGCCATTAGTAACAAAGCGAACTAGCGTAGCGTGAATAGCAAAGAATGGCCAACACGTGCTTAAATTACCGCTTGTAGCACGGGAACGCTATTCTACATAGCTCCTGTATGGAGGAGATACATGTACTCTTTCCACCCATAAAATATGACGATTGACCGAGTTCAAAACTATAGCAAACTTCCTTTTTTCTTCTTTTTCTTTTCACCTGAATAAATATTTTTAGTCCATGTATTTTTAAAGCGTCTGGTCCATATTTCAAGTAAAGCATTACAAACGAGCGCGCGCACACACAAATAAAACTAATAAAATAAAACGAGTAGCCTATATTTTTTATTTAAAACTGTTTAAAAGAAATAATTGGCCTACACTTTGTTAAAGGAAATTATTTCTATAAACAATTTTAAATAACCCATATAAATATATATATATATATATATATATATATATATGCATATATGTATATATACATATGCATATATGTATATATACATATACATATATATGTACATATAGATACATATATATGTACATATAGATACACATACATATATATATATATATATATATATATATATGAACATTTGTTACAAATGAACAACCAGTAGACAGTATATAGACAGTAGTTATATATATATATAACACATCAGACTTGTCTACTGGTTCATTTGTAAGGCTTTTCATGAACAATAAATTTAAGCAAGTATCTTATTAGAAAACTTTACAAAAACTTTTAAAACTATTAATTTTATCAAGTCCTTTTTTATTCCTTAAACTTGTTGATATCAGATACATATTAACACATTGTATTAAAATGGAGGAACCAAAATTTAGTTTCCATACATGTTCCATGACCACACATACATTTCTCCCTCTAGCTACAGCGTCCCTTTTTAAATATTAGTACAGAACTTAGCCTTTTAAACCGGATACATCTCAAATTTAATTTACTTGGTCCCTCACCTTTGTGCTTTACATCTTCAGAACATTTTGTAGCATTATTTTTTATATATATATATACATAAAAATTGCCATTAATATTTTAATCGCCTAATCCCATGCAGGCCAGGACATAGTTTAATACGCAGTCGATCTAGGATTGATTCCTGTTGGTGGTCCTATAGGGCTATTTCTCATTCCAGCCAGTGCTCTACAACTGGTGTAACAAAGGCTACACTATTTATTATCCTGTCTGTGGGCTGATGCATATAAAAGATCCCTTATTGTTAATCGGAAAGAGTAATCCATTGTGTGACAGCAGCAGGTTTCCTCCCTAATATTATCTGTGTGATCCCTAAACATGTCCGACTCTATATATCCGTAATTAAAATGACTTGATTGCATTGTTAAATAAAAAGATTCCTTCCTTTCAAATCTAAAACAGTGTCAGTTACCTTTGACAAGAGGCACAGTTTCAAAGGCTATCACTTTCAACCTGATTAATAAACCAGTTAAAACAACAAATTACTGTAAATGGTAACAATACAATGTTTAAATGTAAGACACACATTAACACAATGCAAATATCATTTGATCATTGGTTTATAATGATAATAGAAAAAGAAAATAATAAATATGTGTTGTCTATTGTTTCTCGATATAATTTTATTGATTTTGTAAAGTCTGTTTTTATTAGAAAATAGAGATCCTGGTAAAAAAAGATTAAATCCAAGTGTTATCAATGTCATCATCACATACTGGATAGCCCCAATAATATTGCACATGGTAGTTTGGAAAGTCAGTGAAAAAAAGGTTCTGGTATCCTTCTTATGCACAGAAACATGAGATACTGTAGAAAAGAATCGCTGAATCCAATACCAGTGTTCTCCTTAGCATCCCTTAATTCACCCTAAAACTTAAACGCCCTTAATTCATCGTGAAAGGCCCATTTTTCATCCAAGAGTTGCCGGTTCTCTTTTTGTCCATAAACAGGGATCACTGATACCTAGAAAAAAATAAGAAAGTTGGTAAATTTCTATGATATATAAGTATGAAAGTTTTATATTGTGTATATTGAATATTATTGAAATATTTGAATACACATAAATGTATTTGTGAAGACATATTGACATCTGTCACTGATGACAATAATACTTGTAAATACAATCAGCTCCCCTTTTCTTTCTTTATTTGCTGCAAACAAATTCAGATAACTTATATAATAAATGCATGTAACATAATTTATGTTTTTAATAAAATATGGTGGCTATCACCAACTTGTGGATCAATATCCAGTTTTATTATTAGTATTTATTTATTTTTAATCCCAAACAAATGATTTAATACATTTGATATCCCACCCTGAAATGTTTATACCTTTTATTTTATTATTAAAAAATCAACTTACACATTACAAATACACCTGTGGATCACTTCTTCAATACAAAAAGTAAAACATTATAATTAACATATAATATAATTAATAAATGGAAATATTTCAGAACCATTTTCATATGAAACAATATATATATGCTTGATTGTACACACACACACACACACACACACACACACACACACTCCCTGTTATTTAATTAAAAATATAAATACTCCAGCCACCTACATATTTTATGGCATAATACAATATAAAATATATTCAGATTTTTGTTTTACCCACTATAATGGATCTGTCAATACAAACAAAAAGTTACATAAAACGTTGTTTGTCGATTGACTGGGTAGGCCTACTGTTCACAGGGCATCTTTGTTTCCATGTCAGTTTGGTGGGGTTTTATTTTTTATTTTTATTTTTTATTTTATTATCTTTTCAATTTTCATTTCAATAAATACTGACGTGTATTAGTATTACGAATGAATAACATACAACAAACCTTGTATAAAATGACGATCTCCGTAGTGGGATGGGCAAAGTTGATTGTTGTCAGCTTTAACTGTTCAACGTTTCGCTTCCACTGTATTTGATGAAACTAATTTCATAATCCTTACTACAGTGACTTGTGCATCTAACAACAACGTATGAAATTACCATGACAAAATACCATTCATCAAAACTAGTCTACACTGATTTAATTGACGGAAAAACATTCGATTGTTCATTACTACTAATGCCAGTATTGTCAACTGGTTTCTTGCCTACCAGCGCTCGCGCGGTACCACGTGATCAAAACATGTGACGTCACCGTGGCTTCTCCTATTATTTTCGTGTCTTTTTTTGTATTTTTTATTATTTTAGATCGGCTAATGGTGATTAAAATTAGGCAAAAAATCGAAAAAGTTGCGTTTACTTACGGGCATTTGTGGCCAACTGTCCAGTATTTATGTCCATTATTCCCGATAACAGTGGTTTTCTGACCAGAATTTTTTTTAAAACCCGAACTACGATTCATATTGCAATATTTGGTAATTTTCGTTGTTGGTAAAACGATCAAATTTATTATCAAATTAGCTGTTATAATCAGCTATCGATCCCTGAAAATTACCGCGACGTGCCGCCATTGTTGTCAAGCGAAAATACTTGCCGAAAACCACTTTTTGAACTCAAAATTTCAAGGTATTTTCAATTGAAAAAATCAAAACAAAAACCACCATTTTGAAAAAAAATCTTTTTTCTTTAATTATATTTCCGTTTCCGGTGAGTGTCGTGTGCAAAACGGCGGGAAATATGAATTGGGGAATGCACTGTATACAGTGTACAGTATATCGACTGACGTGACGTCGGGCGAGATATCTCGCCTGCAGTAGTCAGAAGGTTAAGCGAGATATGGGAGTACCATGTGTTATGGCTTTAAAAAAAAAAATGCCGTACCAACAATTTTTCTGCGACACAAAACAAACGACAACAAGCCGACGCCATCCACACCGAAACGACCTTTGGGTGCATATCGTCAATGTCCCAAATTGCGTTATGCTTTCAACTCCGGTCAGTTTGTTTTCTCGTGCACGGTTTGTGCAATCATCGAGATCCGATTTGTTGTCGTTTGCATCTCGTTCATTTGTGAGATTTTTCTTTACAGTTCGAGAACATTAAAACAATGAAGTACAGACAAGTAAGTATCTATAGCCTAGTCTGTCCCATTCTACAAAAAAGTAGGGTTTTTTTGTAAAAAGAAAAAAGAAAAAAAAAAAAAAGCTAATTTTGTATGCATCTTAGAAAACAATTTGCTCAGAAATAAATGACTTGTAAATTCCATAGTATGAAAAAAGGCGTTCCCTGTAAAACGGACTATAAATACATTAAATTAATTTTACTATACCTCCCACAGAGAAAACCTTTTTTCATACTATGAAAACAGTCTGCTCAGAAATAAATAACTTATTTATTTCTGAGCAGACTGTTTTCACAACTGCTCACAAAAAAAATAGTATTGTTTTGTTATTTCCAAAACACTTACTTTTTTCTTTTTTTTTACGTCAAACTCAACTGAAAGTATTCACACAAAAAAACATCTTCATAGAGGGATGGGACGGACTAAAAGTGGTTTTTGTTTATTTCTTAAAATTACCGATATCGGGTCCACTTGACTCGTAGAATTCAAGAGTTATTTATCGTCTTTTCTACTACATCACAAGAATTAGAACATACAGGGTAGCAAAATAATTCGCACGAAAAGCTAAAGAATAAAACAAGAATAAAAGTTGTAAATTAGTGGTAAGCTGTCTCCACGACCATTTTCATCGTCATCTGTCGGGCCGGTGGTTCGTCGGAAGATGTTCCAGGTTCAAACTGATAAGGCATTATTTGTTGTGTTGCACAAATATTAGTCCAGTCGTCATTACTACACTATTCATTATCGAAAGAAGAATCGCATGATCAAGCTTGGCAGTCGCTGTCGGTCCCGCTTGCGCTGGAAGTCATCTCGTGGTAGGTTTCTGTGAAACGCGTTCCCTTCGTGACGTCACGGCTATTTACAGGCAAATGTTTTTACCGAGAATTTTACTCGGTCGTTTCCGGCAGTGTTCTACGGGAGTGATGTTTTAATACTTTTATGGGGCATTTTCGTAATTATTGATTTACATATCGGTGTAAAATATTATTGCAATGAATTAAGAAAGCATTTAATTGTGGAATTTGAAATTTTAGTGTATGGTCTGGCACAGCACTTTAATAGTCACAGATTAGATATTAAAGATACAATTAGTGAGTTTGTAGAATCCATCTCAGTGAACCCAATAATAGGTACGTGGTTCTGATCCTTCTTGGGTTCATTTTATTCTGATTTTGTAATTGAAAATGGATCATTTGGTGCAAACTGATCATAACCGATGATCAACGATGAAGTTCCAACACTACAACATATGAAACGGTCAACTGTTTTTAACATTCATTAAAGATGCCATCTTGAGTACATTTACCATATATCTCTCTGCTTAAGACAGTCCTTCACATCTGAGGTACACAATCACTTTAGTGTGCCAAGTGCTCTTAATGTTATCTCAGAGGGTTAACCACCTAAAATATGGTAAAAATGCTCCTTCCGCTGATTATTTAAATAGAATCTACTTTAACTGGCTCCAGTATTTGATGCTACATTGAGTTATTATTATTGTGATTGTAAGTTGGGATTATTTACATTTATGTTTATGTTCAAACTATTCACAATCAAAATGTCAGTTGTCAGTGTCAATGATATACACATGTTTCTTGCAGAATGCTAATCACTCACCTGGAGCTTATGAGGTGAGTGATATTTTCAAACATGAAAGACTGTTCAGATTCTTTTATGATGTACTGATCTTTATTTTATGTTGGCTGTTATGTCATAAAAATCATGTAAAAATACATATTAGCTTTTACAACATACGATGAGTGCTCTGAAATGTTTACTAAAAGAATATATTTTTTAAATGATGATCAAATGTGTATGTTTCATCTACTCTTTAAATAAATGCATAATATTACTGTACCAGGTACTTGGTTTATTATTTATATCTCTTTTTTTTTTGCAGAATATTATGTAATGTTTTGGTAAATAAATGTTTTTATTTGTTACTTTTTCCCATCCCAACTAGTACCCCATAATTAATATATCAAATGTTGTGGTATGTGATGTCCTGTTAAGAGAAAAGTACATCTTAAAGAAATGGAATACTGTAGTCAGAATTATCAAATATTTGACATCCAATATGTCATGATTAACCAGTGTGCTCTCTTGGTGTCATTAAACAAAACAGACTTTAACTTTATTTGTTAAATTAAAAAAAAAATACACTTCACATTTATATATTTATTTATAAACATTGGATCGGTGATGTAAATTTATTGTATTAACTGTATGATTATGAATTTTTTTTAAAGTTAAATAAAAAAATAATATATTAAAAATTAAAAATATTTTAAAGGATAAAGAATCTTAAGTAAGATGCAACCATGTTTTTCAGTCATCGTGTAGTAGTAGTATTGTAATCCAACGCCATATAACCGTAAATAAAAAATGTGTTGAGTGCGTTAAATAAAACATTTCCTTATTTCCTTAGTATTGTAATATTTTCTTTGTATATACCGGTAGTATCCAGAAATAATTTATGTTATTTTATGTTTTAACTCGATTGCTTTTTTTTTTTAATATGGTATTTTTAAACCAGTACATGTACATTGTAAAATGTTTCGTTTAACTCTAAATTACTGGTTATGTTGGTATTATTTACTTTGTGAACATATTTTTAAAAGAAAAAATTTAATATAAAAATGGGTTTTTGAATAGTCACTAATATTCATTCAGTAAGATATCTTTGCAAAAGCAGATATAAATGAAACACTATTTTTTAATATAAATTTTGTAAAATACATTTTGAAATAGGTTATCTTTGTGTAATAACACATTGTTTTTATTTAAATAATTTTTTTAATTGAACATCTTAAATTGTGAGAATTATAACTCTTTCTGTAAATATCTTTTGTTATAAATGTTTGGATTGGCCCAAAAAACCACGTTCATCACGCTTAATTTTTTTATTACTTACGGCAGTGCTTAGAAAACAATAGAGATCCATTCAGCTATTTTCTTTATTTTATTTTAATAAAATGACTGTCTATAGTATAAACTTTATACATTAGTTATTAGTAAATGTTGTTTATTGTTTAAAGTTGTGTTGTATTAATGTATAAAGAAAGAGCTTGATTGTCATTCCATAGCATTTTAGAATAAATTTATTATTATTCACTTGGAATTATAAAAATTGAAAGTGATAATTTTTTACGTTCACGCTTTATACACTTATATAACAATAAATTAAAGTGGTTATGTTCTTCATACTTGCATGAATGTCAAAAATTATCTTGTTCAATTTAAAGATGCATAACTCACATATCAAAGACTGTGGTATGTGCTATCCTGTCTAATTGTCCTTTTTGTATAATAATATTTGTAAAATCTTACTTTCATGTGATAATTTTAACTTTATTTTTTGATAATAAATTAAAGGATTGGTATGCTCAAAAGCACATACCATTATCAATTCTTTGTTCTCCATCTACATTGTTCAAATTATTTGGTTGATTAGCTTATTCATATGCATTATTTATATGCAAAATATATTCACCTGATACAATATGCAATATTGTTCACTTAAATAATATCAGACATAAAAAATAAATGTTCATATCAAGATAATCAGTGTTATATTTCACATAATAATAGATTATAACTTAATCTGTTACTATTTATATACATGATGGCATAATTTGTTTATTTTTGAAGTTCAATAAAAACATTGTTTTGTATATATGAATTGAAATAAATTTTTATATTTATTTATAATTGTTTTTGTTTGTTGTTTAACCCTATGATATTGTTAGATTTATTATTATTATTATTATTATTATTATCATTATCATTTTTTAATGTATAGGCAATAATAAATTCACATGAGATAAATTCACATTTTATAGTTCATATCATGAAGCAGATAATAGGATGAAATATAATAAGACACCATTAGGGCCTTCACGAGTCAAAATATTGAATTCCAGTACTCAAGGGTCAAAGTCGACCCAGACTCCAGCACCTGACACTTACACGAGATGATAATGAGACTAAGAAATAAAGTAAAATAGCATTATGCATCTTAATTCCAACGCACCAGCCTCGGTGGCGTCGTGGCAGGCCATCGGTCTACAGGCTGGTAGGTACTGGGTTCGGATCCCAGTCGAGGCATAGGATTTTTGATCCAGATACCGACTCCAAACCCTGAGCGAGTGCTCCGCAAGGCTCAATGGCTAGGTGTAAACCACTTGCACCGACCAGTGATCCATAACTGGTTCAACAAAGGCCATGGTTTGTGCTATCCTGCCTGTAGGAAGTGCAAATAAAAGATCCCTTGCTGCCAATCGGAAGAGTAGCCCATGTAGTGGTGACAGCGGGTTTCCTCTCAAAATCTGTGTGGTCCTTAACCATATGTCTGACGCCATATAACCGTAAATAAAATGTGTTGAGTGCGTAGTTAAATAAAACATTTCTTTCTTTCTTAATTTCAACGCTGAACATCGATGCCAAATCATGCCATTGTATTACATTCCACACATTCTCATAGCCCTATAGGCCTAATGTAACTAGTGTCAAGCATATGGCAAAATGACATTAAAAAATAATTAAAATTAAATGAGAGTGCCCTTCCTTGAACGGGTTCTCAAGTCACATGAACAGACTAGTCTTTCTAGACTAGACTTGTGCCTGAGTACTCGTGAAGACCCTAGACACCATTCAAATATTCTGTTTATATTTCAAATGGTCCGTTATAGTTGTCACAGTATTTTTATTATTATTAATTAATTAATTAATATTATTATTATTATTATTATTAATATTAATATTATTATTATTATTATTTTTTTTTTTTTTTTTTTTTTTTTTTAATATTATTATTATTGCAACAACATCAGTTTATTTACTTAATATTTATTTTAAATAGGTATAAAAAATTCGATTACAAAACCCTTCACTATTTTGAAAAGCGCTGGCTTCAAACAAAAGTTATTCCGCATTATCAGAATGATTCTGTAAATATTTTATACATGGTGTGTAACCTTCACAAATTTTGCAAACCAAAGGGAATTAACTCTGTGTTTTTTTTTAAACTCTCCAAAATAAGGAAATAAACTCGCTGAAGATACAACACGCAGAGTCACTCACTGCAGGTTTTGCAAATCGAACTAAAATGGTATGTTCTGTTTTGTTAATGTTAGTTACATGGTTTGTATGAAAAACTAATCTTATCGTGTTGAAGAAGGTGTTTGGGGTTGTTTTTTTAATATGTGGGTATTATAGTTTGAAACGCAGTCGGGTTGCTTAAAAGCCTGGGAAAAATTGTTAAACCAAAGGCAAAGAATCTGAAAGACTCGGAGTGGTTCATCAAGATAAACGTTTGGGCTTGTTATTCAAGTTATTGTGATGTTTTCTGCTGGGCCCAATAGATGTCAAACCCCCTCTCCCCTATAAACAAAAAACCGATGGAGGATGTTTACATTGGTGGACTACTCGGAGAGTAAAATACTTAAAATTTTAATAATAGTTGCTAAGTTGACCAGGATTGGCAGGAAAGGAGATGTAATTCATCAAGATAAACGTCTCCGGCACAATATTATTGTAATATTTATTGCTGTGTCATAATCGGAGGTCCAATATTAGGGAATAAATGTCAAAATGTTAAAAAACTGACCATAGATGTTTACCTTGGTGAACTAGAAAGGAGAGTATTCATGGCATGGGATTCCGGCTTGTTTCGCCGTAAAACTAAATGTCATTCATATTGAGTAGTTTCGCCCCCCCCCTCCCCCTCCCCCCTTTATTTTTTTCTGTTTGTTCATTACCAAATATTAAATAATTTTCTGTCTTTGGATATTAATGCCTTATCAGCAGTTTACTTTGTCAGCTGTAGCTGGGCGAAATCAACATACTCGGAGTTTAAACCTCGGACGGTTAGATCTTGGTGAAAATCGATTTGCGTAGTATATTTAATAAGAAACCACAGCACATCAGTTGTATTTTTATATAAGTAGGCGCCATCTGGCTCCTAGATGGAAAAGTTAACATAGAGGGCTGTATATTATCATAGGCTACATATTTTGTGTATATGGCTTGAGTAAATGATATATTGTGGTCTAATGATAGCAGTGTTATCGCTGCTCCATTTAAGCGGGGCGCCCCGCCCCGCTATTCCATTTTGCCGCCCTCCTTTCACGTTCCCCGCCCTCCTTTATTTTTGAGCACCCCTCTTTATTTTCCAGCACCTATCTCTGCTATTTCCAAATGCACACTTTTTTTCAAAACAAAAAACAACGATCAGTCTGCACACTGGACATCAAAGGAAATAAGCAGCGTTGTGTACGAAAAAGCCAATGACGAAACATTTACGACAGTTACCGCAACGTAATTTAACAGTATTTTTAACAGCCTCTATTTTGTCCAATATCTGTATCCATTTGTATGTTTGATAGACACAATTAAAAGTTATATTTTATGTAAGCAATGAAAACATTTAATTTTTTACGGATTCTGCAATCTCCGATTGAAAAAAACCCCTCTTATTTGGCGCCAAATTTGTCAAGTGATCAGAACGGTCATTCTGTCTTTTGTTTCCACTATCGTTTGATATTTTGTCCTCAGTTGCAGATATAATTGGTTGTAACTGATGATTTTTACTTACTGTTTTTCTGTTTATTCAGCAGTTCTTTATAAAATATTGTAAACTTTTCATTTTAGGGGGATATGAACGCTTATAAAAACAACGGAAGTGGTAGTGTTTATCATTAAATACATTTATCTTGAGTGCCAAATAATATATACACCGCCTTTACAAAAACTAAACTACTTTTTATCAGCTGGCGATAATATTTTATCACAGCGATCGATTCATTCGATGAAGATGGAAATAACAAAAATGTATCTGACATTAGGAGATCACTTTACAAACATCTTTATTGTTTTTCGTATATCTTGAAATCTTTATTGAAAATAATAATATTAAAACTTTGATCGGTCCAGCAAAACCGGAACTGCCCGTGAATGTCAGACCGATATCATCTTCGGTTCAATTAAAAGACGAGTCTTTTTTATAAACCTTTGCACTTTTTTGTAGGCAAAATAAGGAGTATGTCTTTTCTCAGAGTCTACCAACACACAACAATATGGTAACCAAACTACCTCCCCCCCCCCCCCCCCCTTTTTTTTTTTTTTTTTTTTTTGCTTTTCGTTTATTGGTGGGGTTTTTGAAGGGTGTGGTGCTGAGCGGCCGCCCTCCTTTAATTTTCACCCAGCGAGAACACTGGATAGTAATGTTGGAAATCAACAAAATTATAAATTATTTTTATCTGTAAATTTATATAAACACGCTCAAAACAATAAAGCCTTGTTATTGACAGCAGTGTGTGAAATCTAAAATTCAATAGGATACATCAATAAATGTTTTTTAGTAACAAAATAAAATTATGGGCAAAAAGAAACATGGGTCGAAATGATTTGATTAAAGGATACGAATCAACCCTGGTCAAAACAACTCCTGTTACCATAGCGCGTTTTGGGAAGAGTTCTGCCCGATCCCTCTTTGGGGATATTAGTTCTGCAACAATCGGCAATGCCACAACAAATGCAAACGTACTGTAAAATTAATTTGCAGAATCATTTTAATGCCATCGTAAAACTGAGAAAGGAAAAAATGTCACCTCTTTGAATTCCTCATCTGATTAAAAATATTGTAGGAACTGTAATCTGATTAATTTTTCCATATGTCGTCAGTCTGTATAATTAGGTTTATTCTCATACAGAAACATATCAAAGGGAAATCTCTTGAGAACTAGGGCTTAGTGCTAAGTAAGATATATTTTGCTATTATTGTGTCAACAGTCGCACACAGTGCTACTCAGCTATTCCAACAGTGGATTTGTTAAAATTA
Source organism: Gigantopelta aegis (assembly GCF_016097555.1). Classification (NCBI taxonomy): domain Eukaryota; kingdom Metazoa; phylum Mollusca; class Gastropoda; order Neomphalida; family Peltospiridae; genus Gigantopelta; species Gigantopelta aegis. The sequence goes on from NC_054702.1 coordinate 17,287,079, forward strand.
ATGCTTCCCAGGCAAAGCAAATTATCAAACATAAGTAAATGATGTTCTTACACATTTTTAAAACCTAACTATGTACAGTCAACTCTCGTAACAACGTCCATATTTATGCTGATCCTGTTTTGCCATTATTATTAGTTTGTTGGTATAATGCTCTTGTGAAGAGTTATCTTCCATAGCTTGTATTTGTAGTTTTAGCAATTAGTAATGTATAATAAATTGCTAACCAAGAAACAACAAGAAAACAAACAAATATTAATTTACTGGTGCATTAACGAACCAAATTATTACAGTCTTTAGGCGCACTGGCTCATTTTGCTTTATCACGCAAAGTACTATTACCAAATATAACTTTGTTGGCCAGATTTTCTGCTATGTAAATGTTGTAGCCACTGTATCTAATTTTGGCTAATTTGGCAATGGTCCTGTTGTACCCAGATTAGTAAGATTTAAAGCCCCTGTAACTGTGTTTGCCAATATTTCAAGACACCCCATCCTTGATATAGTCACATTTTTCTGTGGCAATAATAACAAATTTTAAAAATGGAATTGAGACGGAATTTTTGTGTGATGGTGTTTTTTGCAATTAAATTAATATGTAGCATTGCCCTCACTAATAAATTATATTTGATAAGCCATATATATATATATATATATATATAAATTATAATACATGTACATTCTCTCTTCTTTTATTTCTCTGCTTTCAGTTTCGAAACCAGTATGACAATGATGTTACAGTGTGGAGTCCACAGGTGCTTGTTTTTCTCTCTTCAATGTGTGACATTGTATTATTACTATTAATTAAATAGTATGTCATTGTTCTACATGTACGATTACAAATTTCCCACCATTATACTATTCTATTCTGATTGGATGATGGCATTAAAAATCTTAATGTGATCCTTTGATAAACCTCAGATCATTGCGTCACATGGAACGTCATTACATAAAAAATGTCATGGAAAGGACATTAGAAACTGATTTATATGTATTTTTACCTGAATAAGTCATATTGTTTGTAAAGTTTTATCCAAATTCTTTGCAATTTTTTTGGTGAATTTATCTAATTAAAACAGTCACAAATTGAGTATATAAAATCTCAATTCCCCCAAACAACAAACAATTCTTCTATAATATGTATACATTAATGTAAGTTGCACATGTATATCAGCTCTATTCCTTTAAAGAAATGTTTTTAACATTCTTCATCCTGATTTTTTTTTTTTTTTTTTTTTTTTTTTTTTTTTTTTTTTTTAGCCTTTTAATATGTACAAGTATGTAGTATATGTCATAACATAATTTGGAAAAGCCAATATTTTCTGAAAATCAAGTTTTAAAAATAAAATATATGTATATATGTAGACTAAACTAATGCCGACTGTTGACTTGTATAATTACATTTGTACATTTATATAAAATTATACAATGTTTGATGTTAAAAGGAGGATAACTGCTGGTGTAGTAGTGTATAAAATATATTTCCAAAAAAAGAAAGAAGATATTTCGAAATATGTATAGAAAACAAAAATAGTGTAAAACAAATGTTTATTTAGTGAAGCATACACATAGCTGAATACAGGATGCAGTGTGATTTTTAATGACACTAACATAATTGTTGAGATTTGTTAATGTGATAAAAAAAAATTATATAAAAAGTAACTGGAGGTTTTTTGTTTTGTTTCAGGGTCGAATCCATCAGATTGAATATGCCATGGAAGCAGTTAAGCAGGGCTCTGCTACAGTCGGGTTGAAATCTCAAAAATTTGCTGTTTTGGTGGCTCTTAAGGCAAGTAAAGCTGTAGAATATGTTTTTCTAATTGTCAGGGCTCTATGTTAAAGCATGTCCACTTGTTCAGGCAAGTGGTTTTGATTGTTACACAAATCAGACTGAATGTCAACTGAAAATCAACTTAAATACTGCTCGACTCTTAGCAAAAACCATTCGGATGAAACTAGCACAATTCAGATGGAGTTAATGTAGAGCCCTGTTTCAGACCTAGCCAGGGCTTATATAATTTTTTATAAAATCCACTAGCCATGGGATCAGTGAATAATTTTTTTTTACTAGCCACGATTAAAAATTCACTAGCCATGGGATCAGCAATTTAAACAATTTACTAGCCACGATTAAAAATTCACTATGGGATCAGTGATTTAAAAAATTTACTGGCCATGATTAAAAATTCACTTGTCCTACTATACTTTAAGTTCATACAATTTTACTAAATAATAGTAATAATCAGATATGTTACTTAAAGAGAGAGATAGAGCTTAAAAACACTAACATTGAGGGTTGTGGTGGGGTCAGGATATTCATAATTACAAAATACACTTAACTGCAACAATTGATTTTAAAAATTCACTAGCCGTCAGGCATGACAATAGTGGTTATTTACTAGCCCAACATTGAATATCACTAGCCATGGGAGTGGAGCTACCATAATTTAGAAGCCCTGCTTAGCGATGAAAATTTAACTTAGATTATGGAGAGCTCGTTCAGATATTACCATATTAAAGCCATATAAATTCACATGTTAAGGGGAGCTAAAAATTACTCTCCTTCAGCTAGTGTCAGTGGAGCGAGAGTAACTGCTTGTCTTAAAGGGTGAGATCTGCTGTTTGTGCTTGTTTACCTGGATTTGTCAGACAGGTATCGGTGGTATTGATTGAATTTTTGGTGTTGACAGCAATATAATGTGTCCAGACCTTGAAATTTAGACACTTTATGAATAGCAGTCAAGTGTTAAATAAATATTCTTTTCCTTTCATGAGGGCAGAAACCTAGTTTGTATTTCATAGTACTGGAGGCATTGTATTATGTATGTTAATGATATGTTAACTTTAGTACACGTACATAATTATCAATAATAATAAAAATTAATGATGATATGTTAATTTTCGTACACATACAGAATTATAAATAAAAAAAAAAACATTTGCACAGTTTCTCACTTTCGGTATTTTGAGATTTTACTGTATGAAATTTTTGTAAAATTGAATAAGGATTTTGTTTATTTTTGTGTAGCGAGCTCCTTCAGAATTATCTGCCCATCAGAAGAAGATCTTACCCGTTGATGATCATGTAGGTGTGTCTATAGCAGGACTGACAGCAGACGCCAGGCTTCTGTGGTAAATATAAACCGACTTCAAAACTTAAATAGCCTTATTAGTCTTCAGGGTTTTTGTCAGAAAGAAACTTTTGGGTGTAGCGCTATGGAATTGAATATTTACTGAATGCAACCACAATCGACAGAGGGTATGGGGTGGCCTCAGTTGAGAAAATCATACAGTAATAATAAGAGTCATTAATTTTATCAAACAGTTAACTTAAAAGAAAAATATTGGGTATGGCACCATACCCATTTTACCCTCTGGGAGAAACCCTGGTCTTTGATTGCAGATTGGCCTACATGTGGCAGTGTTTGAAGTTTATTCAGAAATATTGTGTGTACTTTGGCTTTCTTTTCTTCTTTTAAAAAATATATGTAGCCAAATTAGCAAAATAGAAAATGGTGCAATGTTACATGTGCTACATTGTATATGTGGCATTAGCTTTTTTGCAAATTTGTTATGAAATATATCTGCCACATTTAAAGTTAATATTTGGTGATTTAGCATAATGACAGCTTATAGTATTACTAATTTAATGCAAAAAAACCCACAAATATAGTAACATTTAATCTTTCTATAAAATGAAGTTGTCAAAGTAACAACGATATAATTATTTGCAAATTAAATTGTTTTATTGACTCTTATATAATTATTGGAATAGATGTATATTCAGAGGCTTGAAATAACAAATTATTAGGGTTTGTGTGCTGTCAATTATATTGTCAATTGTGACGTTATATCACATATTGATATTGAGGTATGACCAGTGTTCTCACTGCTCCATTTAAGCGGGGCGCCCTGCCCCACTATTCCATTTTGCCGCCCTCCTTTCACGTTCCCCGCCCTCCTTTATTTCTGAGCGCCCCTCTTTATTTTCCAACACCTATCTCTGCTATTTCCATATGCACTTTTTTCCACACAAAAAACAACGATCAGTCTGCACACTGGACATCAAAGGAAACAAGCCGCGTTGTGTACGAAAAAGCAATTGACGAAACATTTACGATAGTTACCGTAACGTAATTTAACAGTATTTTTAACAGCCTCTATTTTGTCCAATATCTGTATTCATTTGTATGTTTGATAGACAAAATAAAAGTTATATTTTATGTAAGCAATGAAAACATTTTATTTTTTACGGATTCGGCAATCTCCGATTGAAAAAAAACCCCTCTTATTTGGCGCCAAATTTGTCATGTAATCAGAACGGTCATTCTGTCTTTTGTTTCCACTAACTATCATTTGATATTTTGTCCTCAGTTGCAGATATAATTGGTTGAAACTGATGCTTTTTACTTTCTGTTATTCTGTTTATTCAGCAGTTCTTTATAAAATATTGTAAACTTTTCATTTTGTGGGGATATGAACGCTTATAAAAACAACGGAAGTGGTAGTGTTTATCATTAAAATCATTTATCTTGAGTGCCAAATAATATATACACCGTCTTTACAAAAACGAAACTACTTTTTATCAGCTGGCAATAATATTTTATCACAGCGATCGATTCATTCGATGAAGATGGAAATAACAAAAATGTATCTGACATTAGGAGATCACTTTACAAACATCTTTATTGTTTTTCGTATATCTTGAAATCTTTATTAAAAATAATAATATTAAAACTTTGATCGGTCCAGCAAAACCGGAACTGCCCATGAATGTTAGACGGATATCATCTTCGGTTCAATTAAAAGACGAGGGTTTTTTTATAAACCCCTTTGCACTTTTTTGTAGGCAAATAAAGGAGTATGTCTTTTCTCAAAGTCTACCAACACACAACAATATGGTAACCAAACTACCACCCCCACCCTTTTTTTATTATTTAAAAAAAATTTTTTTTTTGCTTTTCGTTATTGATGTGTGTTTGTTTTGGGTTTTTTGTTTTTTTTGAAGGGTGTGGTGCCGAGCGGCCGCCCTCCTTTAATTTTCACCCAGTGAGAACACTGTATGACGTTAGTCATTTATTTAAAGTTTTAAATATAAATCTTTTCAAGTGTTGGTCGAGTATTTACAAACAAATGAAATATGTGAGTGTTGATTATAAATTAAATAAAAGCACAAACTGTATATCACCTGACCCCATTCTTTTTAAACTTTACAGTACATGCTCAACACCAACTTTTCATATCCTAGTTTCAATCAAGAATGGATGGACTATAGCTTCAAACATTGACACACAATGACTGTCAATTTCCCGAAACCTCTTTATTTCTTAGTGATGCATGACAACATAGTCTTGAGTTATATCTTTATAGCAAGCTTGGTTATCCCATATTTACATTATCATGAAGTATGTTTTTTACTTTTGTAGTAACTTCTTGAGAACAGAGTGTCTGAATTCAAGATTCGCCTATGCAATTCCTTTACCCGTCTCCCGACTGGTGTCCATGATTGGAAACAGTATCCTTTGGAGATTGTCACAGCCTGTAATGTTAGATCATTGCTAGACGATAGTTTTGATACTCGTTATTTTTAATGTCTGTCAAAATTACAAATCTTTTTATATTTTGTATTGCATTCTTGTATTTTGATTGTCTGTTAAAATAACAAGTAACTATATAATGTCTGTTTATAACCAGGCAATTATCTAGGTGTCAAAATTATTTTTTCCCCCGAAAATTGGCATTTATTTCGTTAAAACCATAGTAATGAAAACTGGTTGTGGTTTATTTATAAAATAAAATAATGTCGAACCTTTTATCAAACTTCTTCCCATTCTTCTAGAAATGAAGAAACACTTCTTATACTTTTTCAGTTCTAGATTAACGATCTTGATAACACTTATCTGAATTTCAGTTATTATATGCCTTTTTGTTCTTTAAAAAATACAACTTACAAGCCATAACACATTCTATGTAGATGTGCTTTATTAACATAGCCAGCAGTTTTTGTCTTTTGTAAATATTGTAAAGAATAAGGTATGTTTGTAATATGCATGTTTCAGTGATGTTAGGATTTCTTTACTGACAAGAATCACAAATTCCAACACAGCGTTATGGTAGAAGACCATTTGGAGTAGGGTTGTTGGTGGCAGGATATGATGTAAGTGGTCGTTATGAAAGGAACTATATAGTAGTTTGTCACTTACAAGAGTGCCACATCATGAAATTTGTATGGTGTTGCCAAGAAGTTAAAATCTCAGACATAATTAAAGTCTTAAATCTTGACTAAAACTTCTTTTTTTGTGTGTAATAAATTTACATTGTATGCATTAAAAAGTTTGTTAAATATATATTTTTTTTATTCAGTATTTCTTTGTGTTCACAGTTTAATTTTAATATGTTATTGTTTCATTAGGATGCCATAATGATCCAATCATGTCCATAAATGCTATACCTAATAGTTCCTTGTAACATTTAGTTAAGTTGGATTAGAGATCATGTTCAGTAAAACATTTTCACCTGAAAAAGTATCAAAAAGGTAGTCTTATGAAATATGCGGATGTATAATAAACTTGGGAGTGTACTGTAGTGATCTATAAAATGTTCATCGCCTTTGTTATGTATGTAAAACTATAATTTGTATATTAGGCTATACTTCTACTGAGATAACTGGTTAGACAAAAGGGGCACCCTCTAGTTTCATACTGGATTTTGATGCGATTATTCATTTTGAACTTTGAAGATGAAAACCCTGATACTGGTAGGGGTGGGTCTGTATTGTAGTACCATCTCCAGTCCAGAGTGAGTACTTCAGGGTGATTCTCATGTTGTGAATGAGGGAGACCAACCACAACAGCCCCCAATAGTCATGGTTCCAGTATGAGCTAAATTACTCAAATAGCTGCATTTCATTTTAATGAACTGTTTGATATTAGGTGCCAAATCACCTCAGAAAATTTTGTTTTGGACTTTATCCTACGGGACATTCAAAATTCAATAAAGCACAAGTGCCCCACCCGCTACCAACCCTGGTCGGGCTGCTGGTGCTTTGTTGCACTTGCCAGTGTAGGCGGTCCCTCCTCCCCTGTCCTAGACGGAGGAGCCAGTGTAACAGCCCAAATATACACACACCCCCACCACCACCACCACCATTTCCTTCCTTTTTTGCAGGCGATGGGTCCACACATCTACCAGACGTGTCCATCAGCCAACTACTACGACTGCAAGGCCATGGCTATCGGAGCGCGATCTCAGTCAGCTAGAACATACTTAGAGAGACACTTAGACAAATTTTCAACATGTGAGTACATTTTGTTCTCCGATGCTTCTATGGTTGTTCTTTTAATAGCTTTGCTTTTGTAGGATTTTGAGATTTTCACTTTAAGTCACTATCAGCCCCAACAGGCTAGCTGTCAACAAACTACAGATCTGAGCAACAAGCAGCCACTAAAGCAATGTCTCTTCTCATAAAACAAGCTATATCCAACACTAAAATTAACTCTAAACTGATGATAAACATTAATTAATAATACACAATATACCGGTAGGTCTGATTAATGTTTTAAACTTGCTAAACGTAAAATGTTAATAAACATTTATTATGTAGGTCTAGCTGCTTCATATGGAGATTGAATGTTTAACCAGAACACCATAGTATTGCTGGTTGATGGATTATAACAGATTTTCTCAAATTAATGGTTTGTGCTGATGTTTTGTTATGTAGGTTCACTAGATGAGCTTGTTAAACATGGACTCCGAGCATTGAGAGACACGTTACCACAGGAAGTTGAATTAACAACCAAGGTACAGAAATAGTATCTAACATTTTCCATATATTTGTCATATATATTTCATTATAATTTCACTTCCGACTTTTTTGTTTTTAATGGATACTTTTTGTTTTTGGTCTCTTTTCTTTCCATTCTGAACATAGTTTTTCAGCTTTGTTCATCTTCCAATCCTTGAGTCCAATAGCAACATCAGCTTGTCTTCTGTGGCCATGTGTACCACCCATCTGTTAAATGGCCAATCCCATTAACAGTGATGTAGTTTTCAGGGTGTATACTACCAAATCAAATCCCATAGACGACAATAGTAACATATGTGGCTAAAACTCCTACCTGCAACGTATCAACCGACATAAACGCCACGGATATAAATACTACCACCCCTTACACTTAAAGTGAATCAGAAAAAAATGGGGGTCAAGCTGCTCGTTTCTGAGATAACGGGTAGCGTCTATGACTAGTTTCGCACAAAATTCGAGTAAATTTTTTTACAGGTACCCCATACATGTTTCAAGCACAAGGCTACTTGACACATTGGTACTAGATGAAATAAAATTGAAATTTTTTTTTACCCAGATGAAACTATTATTTTTTACAACCAACACACTCACATTTATAACCAATCACAGGACTTGTGGTGTTCACTTCTCTATCAAAAGTTCGGTGCACCTTGAACTTTGACCCAGCCAGAAGTTATTTGGTTTAGTACTACCTTCAAGGGTGGGAATTCTCCTCGGATCAGCTGTTTTCCTTTCAAGGAACATTGCGTTTCCTCACATTTTAATCGTCCTTTCCTCCAAAATGTGTCAGATGGCACAGTTTTTAACCTAGGATTTCAAGAATTTCCGTGACCCCTCCAGATTTCCTCTTTTTTACAGTTCACGAATTCCCACCCCTGAGTTTTAGTTTGGTCACTTTGAAAATAATTTGGTTGTGACTTCAGTTATAATGAAGACCCACATGTAATCATCTAATATTACCACTGGAACAGCATGCAGGGAATTTCGAAGGATTGTGGACTTACTGTGTTGAGATAATAAAATAACATCTTGTCATGACAGTAATAAGCATACAAGCCAGATGAGATTGGTGTTTGCTATTATCTTTACAACCAATCAGATGACTTACCTATTGTGATATTTACTCTTGTTTTTTACTTGACCATCGTAACAAATACATGTATTATTGTTATGTGTTATTTGGATTGTTTCAAACATTGTATGTCCAGATTCATTCATTATACCCTGTGAGGTTCCATTGTGCACAACTCTTCAAGCCACTAGATGTTTTAATACATACCTGTACATTCTTTTAACAGAAACATTTCAATAATGTAATTAGATTTATGTTTTAGTATTGGGATGGTTAATGCACAGATTGAACATTTTATTTTGCTACCCGGAAGTTGTTTTCTGTGTTTGCTAACAAACTGTGTCTTTTCAGAATTGTTCTTTAGGCATTGTAGGCGAGAATATGGATTTTACAATCTTCGATGATGATGAAGTAACGCAATATGTATCCTTGTTCAAGAGTCATCTATTCCAAAGAATATTATGATCAGTTAAACATATGACTGAATTTACAAAACCTGATTTTGTCTTAAACACATGTACATGTAGCCACAAATTGTTACAGTGCTTGAACACATGCACATGTAACCACGAATTGTTAGTGCTTGAACACATGTACATGTAACCACGAATTGTTACAGTGCTTGAACACATGTACATGTAACCACGAATTGTTACAGTGCTTGAACACATGTGTTTAAGAAAATAAGGCTTTGTAATTTCTGCCCAGCAAATTACTTGGTCTAAACAATGTTTGGAACTAGATCTAACCCGTGCTAATTGTGGGAGAGTTTAGATAAGATGTGATGGTCTTGCACTAGGATTTGCCTTTAAAAATATGATAGTCGTGAATACGGCCAGCCCTCACTAGCCACTTCTGTGTTTAGAAACAAATTGGTGACCTCCATTAAAATTGTATTTATGAAATTCATCTAATATTTAGTCGATCAGACCTGCGCACAAAAAAAAAGATCCTTACAAAATGAGTCTTCGGTTAAGTACAAAGAAGGCAGTCAGCAGTACAAATCAAAACAGAAGAAATTGTCAGAATGATGGGCAAACAGTAAACATGATCATGCATATTATATTATAGATACTTTTTTAACAGCAGTTATTAGTCTACATATTGAAGCAATGTGATCAAGTCTGGGAAATACTGCATAGGTTAACAGTATTTAAAACTCTTCTTTTTTATTGTGGCAGGTATGATTTTGTTTTTCTGTTTTGTGTGAAAATGATTCCTTAACAGTTGCCAGCTATCTATGATAGAAGGTGAAGAAAGGTCGGCCCCACCTGCTCCAGAGGAAGCACCAGCCGAGGTAACCATTAATTTGTGTTTTGTCACATGTCTTAACAATGGGGGCCCCCCTTTTTAATAAAAATAACGATAATCTGACACATAATTTTAACAGTAGGTCATGATATCTTGATGGACATTTTAAAAACATGTATTGTATTGGAGATAAGGAAGTTACAGCAGCTGTGGCTCTAAATGATTAAAGTTTTGTTTTGTTTAACGACACCACTAGAGCACATTAATTAATCATGGGCTATTGGATGTCAAAAATTTAGTATTTCTGACTCGTAGTCATCAGGGGAAACCCACTACATTTTTCTTAATGCAGCCAAGAAGCTTTTACATGCACTTTCCCACAGACAGGAAAGCACATACCACAGGCTTTGATCAGTTGTGGTGCACTGGATGGAACGAGAAAATCCGATCATTTGGAACAAGAAAATCTAATCAGTTGAATGCATCTACAGAGGTGGTTTGATCCTGCGACGCAAGGACCTCAAGCGAGCACTGAAACGACTGAGCTAAATCCCGCCATAAATGATTAATTAATATAGAGCTATTTGAGAAATTGTTTCTCGTTTCTTGGATTGTGGGGGATGGCATTGAAATTGTCATTTTATGGGTGGTGGGTATGCTTGAATGTCTTTTAATCTGAATAATAGTAACTCATTGATTGATAAATACGCTAGATTTTGAAATCAAATTATATTTTACTTATTAGTCTCCTATCAGTCCAACCAGAGAGGACTCTAGGTTTCGTCGCTGTCATTGTCTGTTTGTCCAACATTTAGTTTTCGCACTGCCTCAAGATATGGAGCTGAAATTGTTTGTATTGCTTTATCATGTACCATTACAGATGAAAATTGAACTTTCATAGTGAGTTATGGCCCTTGAAATTAGAACATACGAACATTTGTTGGAGCTGGTAAGGGGCATGTATTGCTTTAACATTTTCTGAGAATGCTTGTTTTCACTGTAAATTTTTTCTCTCTTTTTTCTTGATTTTCAGAATAAAATGTATGAAATGCAACTGTTTGTATACGCATTTTACTGAACATTTCTATCATTTCCAGGGTGCGATGGAGACTGAGCCTGCTGAACCTACTGATGATGGAGGTCAGCCGTCTGAACCTAGTGGCTCCGGCCCGCCAACCGAGGGCATGGATCAGTAACAGTCGGGACCAGGGTGAAGAAGAAAAACATGTTAATCATCAGCCATTTATCATTAAATTGTACTGCACTGTGTAAAGATCAGTCATTGACTTTCATTAGTGTTGGCCATGTAACTTGATGTTTGGATTCCATATAAATTTGCACATAGCTGTTTGTATGGTTCTACATTTGGTTCAGCAGTTCTTGTGGAAACATACAAACTGTCTGAAGATGTACAAGGTTTTTTTTCCTTCTAAGGGAAACCAAAATGGTGTAACTTTGACTCTTTGCTATTTCATTCATTGTTCTTGTGGAAACATACAAACTGTCGAAGATGTACAAGGGTTTTTTTTCCAAAATAGTGTAACTTTAACTTTTTGCTATTTCATTCATGTCTAGTCTGTTTTAGAAAACATTGAAAAAAACTTAATGTGATGCATTTGCTTTACAATTTACCATGAGTTTAATGTTATGTGCAGCCATCTTTCATTGGACAAGACACAGTGTACAGATCTTGTTCCATTCAAAGAGACACTTGATTGGTGGATTCAAACTGAGTTACTGACGTTTGGTGGGGTTGTATTTAAATTGATTATGGACTCACTGAATTCCATTATTTGTTACAGAGACAGTTTAAAGAACGATTACCCAGTAAATGGTTACAGTTTCCACGTTATTCTAAAATCTAATTTAGTTTAGTTGAAATGCCACTACAAATTGTGAACTATTTGCCTGAATTTTAGGCCGACATGTTTTTGACCATTGTGAACAGAGATACATTATTATATTTCTGATTTCTTTGTTGTTTGTTTCCTGAATTTAATAAAGGTGTAAAATTTAGCTGAATACTAGGCTATCATAATATCTGTTAACAGTTGAAACTCTTGGCATATCCCATTCTGACTAAAGGAAAGGAATGTTTGTTTAATGAAAGTTTAAAGTTTTTTTTTTTTCAACAATACTGCTAGAGCACATCCATTTATTTTTTAATTACTGACTATTGGACATCACTGGCAAACATTTTATCATTCTGACAATTAGTCTTAGATGAAACCTGCTACATTTTCCCATTGGCAGCAAGGGATCTTTTATATGCACTTTCCTACAGACAGGATACATCAGTCATAGGGCACAGATTGGAACTGAGAAAATTCAGTCCAAGAATGGATCTGCCGACAATGTTCGATTCTGACCCAAGCACCTATAGCGAGCTCTCTACCGACCAAGCCAGATTCTGCCACACTTTGATGTCATCTCAACATATTTCACATAACAGCTAGCTGTGTGGTTTCTAAAATGTGGTCATTTTTACACTGGTCAAGAGTATAGGAGGGGAAAGTTAATACTGCCATGTGAGGTAGTCACCAGGGCTTACCCTGTCCAGGGATCTCACTGACCCTCGAAAAGTGTCTTGAAGCATGGAACTTGGACAGGACTCTTATTTTTTTAGTTTTAACTTAAAATCCTATTATGGGACTCCCCAAATTTCACAAGAAAGCTCAAATGACCCCCAATGGAGAAAGTCCAGTGAGAACCCTGCCTGTCCATTGCCAAATTAGCCAATTGCTAATTTTTATACAAAGTAGCTACAACATTTAATCTTTCGATAACAAAATATTCCTTAAATTAGCCACATTTTAATAATTTTCAAGAAAATATTCAAAATACTTGAAAATTGTCAAAACAGAAATTAGTTCCAGTGTGAGCCCCAAGTCACATGCCATGATCTTTGAGGTAGCAGTCATTTGGGCGCTGGTGGGGACAGGAATAAACCTGATGGGTCTATTGGTGGCATTCGATCCCTTGACCTCTTTCATCTCAGGTGAGCACTCCTCCATTGAATTCCATCCTCCACTCAGTCCTTAACCATATGTCTGATGCCATATAACCGTAAATAAAATGTGTTGAGTGCGTCGTTAAATAAAACATTTATTTCTTTCTTTCATCCTCCATTTCCTAACCCAACTACATGTACAGTGTTCATAGCTGGTCAGGTCTATGAAAACTGGTAGCCTACAGGTATGTCAAAAAATAAACATGATTATTACGTGACTAAAGTTAGTCTTGCCACTCTTATCCAATGATTGTTTACCTGTGCAAAACAAAACTATGTACAGTTTCCAGGGGTCAATATACATACATTGCGTTATGAGGGTGGGGTCTGATGATTGGCTGACTGGAATAAATATTCTGAAAAGAGGAAGGACAAATCAAAATTCAACTCCAGGTTTTAATAAATTTGAGGGATTTTGCGGTTAATTGCCTAGCTACAACATAAATTTCCTGAAACAAAACACTACAGAATGTGCCCTGTACTGCTTTCAGTGTGTCAACATTGCTAATCATGTGCTTTAATATCCGATAATGGATAGCATTTTGTTAACCTTATATACATAATTACGCTATTCAAACAAGGATAGGGTTGTGTTTTATGGAACATTTTTAATTGTTTTAATTATTTTAAAATCTGTTATCATTTCTTGTATTTAGTACTGGAGTGTTTGTTGTCAGAGATAGTTATACAAATAATATAAATCATGTAGGGGAAAAAATAATAGTTTTGGTCCATGCATGAATGAACAAATGTTTAAAGACGCCCCAATACACACAAAAAACCCATCAGCTATGTCAAAAAAAAAAGAAGCATATCACATCTGTAAATTTATTACACTGTCAACCCTAGCCTGAGTACTCTGACTGTAAGAGAGCTAGACGGACATTTGGACATAAATAAGCTCTAATGAGAGCGTATTTATGTCCAAATGTCCGTCTAGCTGTTACAGTCAAGAGTACTCTGGCTATGTCAACCCATGTGAATTTTTTTTTTATTTATTTAAAAATAATTAAGCATTTAGAACAACAACAAAATATTTTAACCCATACACTTAACTGTTTTTGAGTGATTTTCTTAAACTATTTTTATATAGAGAGATTATTACCAGTGTTTTTCGGTATCGTCAATATCATATTAGGAATAAAAAAATTATTATGCGAGCATAATACATTATTTTTATTCCTAATATATGATATTGACGATACCGAAATACACGAGGGTAATAATCTCTGTATCATATAATCTCAAGCTTAATATAACGTGTAACGTGTAAACTGTACAGCAACTTTAATTCCAGTCAGCCATTACGCGATATTCAAATGACGTAAGAATATGTGGCGCGGTGTATTTTTGAATGGAAATGACGTCATTTTGGATGTCCTTACATCAAAATAAACTAGGGCCTAACGTTTTTTGTTTTCTGAACGCTGGACAGCTTTCAGTGTAAAATTGCTATTAAAATGTTTTTATTTGATGACTATGAATGCATGCGTCAATTATGGTGTGTCACCCATGTGCGTTTGCTTAAATGTCAATAAACCTAGTGCCGTGACCTCCATTAATTTACATCTAATTTGCAAAGTTATCAAATTGTTAAAGTATGTGATCTGAAAAATATCACATACTTTGATTGCACTGAAAATGTAAGATATATGATAAATATATTTATATAATATCTTACATTTTCAGTACAATCAAAGTATGTGGTATTTTTCAGATCACGTACTTCAAGAATAAATTTTGATAACTTTGCAAATTAGATGTAAATTAGTCGAGGTCTCGGCACTAGGTTTATTGACAGTTAAGCAAACGAACTTGGGTGACACTCCATCATTGACGTATGCATTCAGTCATCAAATAGAAACATTTCAATGGCAATTTTACACTGAAAGCTGTCCAGCGTTCAGAAAACAAAAAACGTTTTAACTTTATTTTGATGTAAGGACATCCAAAATGACGTCATTCGAGTTTGACGTCATTTCCATTCAAAAATACACCGCGCCACATACATTATTCTTACGTCATTTGAATATCTAGTAATGGTGGAACGGAATTAAATTTGCGTGTACAGTTTACAAAAATACGTTGTATTAAGCTTGAGCTTATATGATAAAGAGATTATTACCCTCGTGTATTTTGGTATCATCAATATCATATATTAGGAATACAAATAATGTATTATGCTCGCCAGAGGCTCGCATAATACAATTTTTATTCCTAATATATGACATTGACGATACCGAAAAATACTCTGGTAATAACACCTCTACCTCTCTCTCTCTCTCTCTCTCTCTCTCTCTCTCTCTCTCTCTCTCTCTCTCTCTCTCTCTCTCTCTCTCTCTCTCTCTCTCTCTCTCTCTCTCTCTCTCTCTCTCTCTATATATATATATATAAACTATACATATAGAAAATGACAGTTGTACACACTGAAAAAAAAGTAATGGGCCTAATAAAAAAACACATAAATAAAGTTATATAATAGCAAACAACAATAACCAATTAAATAATAACAAACAAAAATGTACATGCCCTAAAAAGATAAGTGGCATTTCTCCCCTTCACGTAACCACACCACCCACTGATAGGCCGTTTCTAGCGCAACAGTATACATGTACTAGTAATCACACGCAATGTTTTGCAATCTCCAAAAACTGTAAAAAAAACTTTGGAGGTGTGGTCAGTTTCAGCCAATCAACATCATCATAAACAGGTTTTTGAGGTGAAGGTCAGTTGCCTTCAGCATCAATAATTGGTAGTCGTATTATCATAAGCAATGGATGCACCATTTTCCGCTAAACGAAGACGTTTTGACACAGAAAACGGGAACAAGGTATGATGCAATATTTAATATTGACATTGAAATCACATAAGAAGAATTAAGTGTTTTGATGCAACCTTCAATCGTATATTGTATTTACATAAACATTTTCGATTTACCATCGATAAATAATGTAATATCGATCATACTTAATGTAATAATCCATATGGTATCAGATATTTGTGCTTTGTATGTAGAAGGCTATTTTTGTTTCGGTACAGATAACATTTATCGATCTAAAGGCGAAGACAACACAGATCTGTTATTTAACCTCGGTGAATATATTATGGGTAAATGTCGCCCGAGTACTCTGACTCTAAGAGAGCTAGCTCAGTATTTATGTCCAAATGTCCGTCTAGCTCTGTTACAGTCAGAGTACTCGGGCTAGGGTAAATGGCACAGTCCACTCAATTTTTGTGGGGGAAATTGCAGCATCAACCTCTTTTTATACGTTGTACTTGATAATAATTAGCAGGAGTTAACAAAATAAATAATTCAGTATACTTGCAGTTAAATATTATATGTGTAAACGAATACTGATAAGTTGTTGGTTCACAGCGA
This sequence comes from Gigantopelta aegis, assembly GCF_016097555.1. NCBI lineage: Eukaryota > Metazoa > Mollusca > Gastropoda > Neomphalida > Peltospiridae > Gigantopelta > Gigantopelta aegis. Next base: position 17,303,592 of record NC_054702.1, read on the forward strand.
TCATCATGGGCGTACGACCCGGGGGGGGGGGGGGGGGAGGGGGCAATTGCCCCCCCAAAAAAATTCGGGCAAAACAGTGGGGGAAATTTGGGCAAATTTTAAAATTTCGGGCAAATCAACCCCTCCAGCCCCCCTAAATCAAAAGAGTCCCCATACGCCCATGGCGATCATACCGGTGTTTGTATGTGCTTACTAGTATAGCGGCTGACAAGTGGAAAGAAAGAAGTGTTTTATTTAATGACGCACTCAACACATTTTATTTACGGTTATATGGCGTCAGACATATGGTTAAGGACCACACAGATTTTGAGAGGAAACCTGCTGTCGCCACTACATGGACTACTCTTTCCAATTAACAGCAAGGGATCTTTTATTTGCACTTCCCACAGGCAGGATAGCACAAACCATGGCCTTTGTTGAACCAGTTATGGATCACTGGTCGGTGCAAGTGGTTTACACCTAGCCATTAAGCTTTGCGGAGCACTCGCTCAGGGTTTGGAGTCGGTATCTGGATTAAAAATCCCATGCCTCGACTGGGATCCGAACCCAGTACCTACCAGCCTGTAGACCGATGGCCTAACCACGACGCCACCGAGGCCGATCTGACAAGTGGACGCTTTGCACGAACATGATGTGCAAGTATTACAACCGGTTTACCGTACTTAAATTAATCCTGCTTTTGTTTTGCATGCCTATACGTGAATTTCTTACTGTGTGGTCAAGAAAAAGAAAATGTATTGCACAATGTGCTGGGTCTGGTGTTAAATTTAAAAAATAAAAATAAAATAAAAAAAGAAATGTTCCCCCCCCCCCCAAAAAAAGAAGAAAAAAAAAAAGAAGAAAGATATGGGAATAAAATAAATAATATTCATTCACTAGTAAGTTTTTGACTTAATTATCACTGTATAAAAGTATTATTCTCACTATAGATTTGTCACATGAAGATTTAATGATGTCATTGGTTGGTTATAATAATCATGTGTTTTCAGAATAAAGGAAAAATGATGTAAGTTATATAATAAATACAGTTCCGTACAGTATGCAATTTAAAAATAATATTGGGGGTTGGGGGGTTGGATAAGTAACTATAAAAGAAGGACCTTTGTTAGTGTTGACATTGAAATGACATTGAAAGAGACTCATTGTTGCATGCAAAAAGTAGGTCTTGTAGGTTTGTGGGGGTGGGGGTGGAGGATCGATTGGAGGTGCACATTGATCGATGTATCTCCTGGATACTGGTTTAAAATAGACATTAATCATCTGAAAACAAAAAAACTTTTGAAATATAAATAAAAAATTAAATAACTTGTAAATACATATATTTTTTAAATGTTTCTACAAATAGATTTAGTGTTAAATTAATACCACATGTTTAATAAAAATAAATATTAGATGCAGATTATACTGGTTAATGTTTTTATTATCATTTTAGCACCAACATTTGTTAAAATGTGATTGTAAGGGCATAAGTGGAGTTTCTGAAGTGGATTCATTTTTATAGGAATGTATGAAGGGTGTTTAATTTTATAATGAACTGATACATTCATTTTTATAGGAATGTATGAAGGGTGTTTAATTTTATAATGAACTGATACATTCATTTTTATAGGAATGTATGAAGGGTGTTTAATTTTATAATGAACTGATACATTTTTGTTTTTAACAATGAACTACCCCCCCCCCCCCCCAAAAAAAAACAAAACAACAACACAACCCCAAAAACAACAAACAATTAACAAAAAAGATTTTGTCTTAAACCTCTGAAATCCCTGGCCATGCACCTGTTATAAAGTACTATAAACAGTATTAAACCTGCTTAACTGTACTTTGTGAGCCCTGCATCTCTGGTTTCAAACTGCAATATAAACAATACACTGGTGTGATAACAGAAAATTGACCCATATTCCACCTCAGGCAGTTTGATATGCTGGTGATGTACTGTAATGTGTAGGCAACATTATGACACTCGCTGGTGTTACTACAGGCTAGATATGCTTTTCCATGCTAATTTGTGTCATTTAGTTTGGTTTCAGAGCAATTGTAGGTTTCAGGGTGTCACACATGTCAATACAAGGTCACCTGCTGAGTGGTCAGACTTTTTTCTGATATATTTAAAAAAGTGCGTGCCATTTAAACTTTTTAAAATCCAAATTGAAACAAAACATACTGCAGTGGTAAAGCCTTCACCTGATGTATTTGGTCTAGAATCGATCCCCGTTGTTGATTCAATTAGTTATTTCTAGTTCCAGCTATTGCATCACAACTGGTATATCAAAGACTATGGTGTGTGCTATCCTGTCTGTGGGATGGTGCATGTAAAACATCTCTTGCTACTAATTGTGTAGCAGGTTTCCTCTCTAAGACTATATGTCAGAATTATGAAATGTTTTACATGCAAACAATAGCCGATCACTGGCATAGGAAAACGTTTCAGATATTTTGCTTATATTTGCTTTATAATAGTGTAAAAGTGTGTAAATATAAAAATGTGCCCCACCCCCCTCCTTTTTGGCACCTTCCTACGGCACTGTCGATGATTTAATAATCAATGTCCTCCAACGGTGTCATGAATCAAAACAAACTTTAGCAAAAGAACATCTACAGGTGTTTTATTCTTCAAGCATCACCATAACAATAATATAATATCTAAGATTTTGAGAAGTCTCTTTCCATGGTGACTGGTGAGGATTTAGCTTATTCATTAGAGCACTGTCATTAAGTGCTTAGGTCATAGAATTAAACCTCTTTGGCAGACCTACTGGTCTTTTTCCCATGCCAACCAATGCCTTCCAATTGATATATCAACGGTCATGGTATGTTCTGTTCTGCCTTTGGGTATAGTGCATATAAAAGATCCCTTGCTGTTGATAAAAACAATTTAGCAGGTTTCCACTGAAGACTATACATCAGAATTAACAAATTGGTCTTAGATACATATGTCTTAATGATTGCTTTATGAAGGCTGGTTGAAGAGACAAGGACTGGGATGTGGAGGTGGTTGACAGCGAAAGAAGTTGAAAGATAGGAGGAGTTGTCAGATTGAGAAGAAATAAGATGGAATTCAAAGGAGTAAAAGGAAAGGGGCAGTGGGATAAAAAAAAAGGGGGGGGGGGAAGGCCAGTTATATGTTCCCAAATGATAATTTCTGGAATATATGTTGCTCTAGGGTGGAATTACACACTATTTCAGTATGTCACCCCTCAAGAACACAATATCCCAGTATGTCACTCATTATGAACACATTATTTAGTATGTCACCCCATCATGAACACATTGTCCTGGTATGTCACCCCTTATGAACACACTATTTCAGTATGTCACCCCTCAATAACACAATATCCCAGTATGTCTCTCCTTATGAACACACTATTTTAGTATGGCGTCCCCTCATGAACACATTATCCTAGTATGTCACCCTTTATGAACACATTATCCTGGTATGTCACCCCTTATGAACACACTATTTCAGTATGTCACCCCTCAAGAACACAATATTCCAGTATGTCACGCCTTATGAACACACTATTTCAGTATATTACTTCTCAAGAACACAATATTCCAGTATGTCACCCCTCAAAAACATATTATTCCAGTATCCTACACCTCATGAATACAATATCCTAGTATATCTCCCCTCATGAGCACAATATCATAGTTTGTCACCACTCATCACATCAGCACAATATCATGGTATGTCACTGCATGTGAGCACAATGTCATAGTATGTCACCCCTTATGATATATCCCAGTATTCCACTCTTCATGAATACAATATCTTAATATGTCATATCTCATGAACACAATATCACAGTGTGTCACCATTCATGAGCACAATATGTCACCCATTATGGTATTTATCTCAGTATTCCACCACTCATGAATACAATAACCTAGTATGTCATCTCTCATGAACATGCTATCCCAATTGGTGACAACGGTCATGAACTGTCCCACTATCCTACCCCTAATGAGCACACAATCCTAATATGTCGCCTTTCATGAACATAATATCCTAGTATGTCAACCCTCATGAACACAATATCCCAGTATTGTACCCTTCAAGAATACAATGTGGTACATGTACTGGTCAGATCTTCCAAATGACCCATAGGGAAGCACAATTCATATTTTATAATCTTTGTGATTTGATGTTTCATTGATACATGCACTTATAGGTTTTTTAATGATAATGACTGGGATTCATACAGCTTTTTCAACTGATGTAACAAAGGCTGTGATATGTACTATCCTATATTTAAAAGATCCCTTGCTGCTAATCATAAAGAATAGCCCATGAAATGGCGACAGCAGGTTTCCTCTCTCAATATCTGTGTGGTCCTTAACCATAAGACTGACGCCATATAACCATAAATAAAATGTGTTGAGTGCATTGTTAAATAAAACTTTTCCTTCCATCATACAGATTTTTGTAAATATTGGAGACTGGGACATGCTTGACTCAGTATATTATATATGAGAAAATTACATTGTCAATAAATAGTGTGCATTTTGTTTTCAAGAAGGGAGGAGGAGCTGGGACCTAAATCTAGCTCTGCAACAAGTATGTTGATCTTCTGCTTCTTAGAATTAATCTTTTGTTCAAACCCTTTGGTTCTGAATTGTGTATCTTGTTTTATCTTTTGTTTGTAAAATCTGGAAATGTACAAACAGTTTCAAAAGACTGTTTTTCAAGTATCACCAGAATCAACTTGATCCAGTGGCTTTGTTATGTTCTTATCATGTGGTGAGTGCTGGATTCATATATTCAAACACTGCACCAAAAAAACATACCCTTGAAAAAAATGAATGTAGTCCACTGCAAAATAAGTCCTGCAGAGAATTAAAAATGCAGCTTCATTGCCATTGCTGTGGGCAACTGCCGAGGCTGTACCATTCATTGTGAGTAGGGTGGGCAGGGTGGGTGGATGGAGAGTCAAGATGTAGCTCCATATTTTAGCATTTGCCTCAGGTATGATGTTTTATGGGATCAGGTATAATGTTATGGGATCAGTCAACCTCTGTAAAGCTGTCAGGCATTTCATTTTCAAGAAGTCGTCCCCATCCCAACTCGCAAACAAAAGGCTGTGCCATGTGTTGTCCTATCTATGATGGAAGTGCCCACATAAAAGTAACCTTATGTGGTGACAGTAGGCATTCTTCTCTTATGAGAGTATCTGTATGGAGTACAGTATCAAAATAACGGTACGTTGAACATAAATAAGCATTGTTGAAAATATGCTGAGCAGTTGTTAAACAATTAATTCTTTACTTTCCTTCAATGTGCTAGGTGTAATATTACTGAGCTGACCTCTCTCACTAATTATTAACATTTGTTCTTGACAGACAGCCCAGATAGCCGAGATTTGTGCCAAAAGCAGTGCGCTTGAACTTTAATTTGACATTGCACAAAAATTAATTAAAAGTTTATAAATCCTTTAATTTGACATAGGCACAGATATGAATTAAAATGAAAAGAATTTCAACCCTTTAATTTAACACAGGCACAGATATGACTTAAACTGAAAAAAGTTTCAACCCTTTAATTTAACATAGGCAAAGATATGAATTATACTAAAAAACATGTTGTCCCAAGTTGCATTCACTGGAGTTTTATTTTTCATCTAGTAGAACTAAATGACTAAAATTCTGAACATAAAAATGTACCAATGTTGATAGCTATTTTACAGCCATAATAAAGTAGAGCAATATAGCACCTGGTGACAGGTGAGTAAGTGTTATTACACTAAATAAAAAAAGGAAAGCAAGGTATGTGTAGAGACTGAGCAGACCATTAATCATGGGTGTTGTTACACGATGGGACATATGGAAATTGCATCAGAAGATTGTCCTATATTCCGTCTTTTGCAGGCAGGAGGAAAGAAGTTTCTTTATTAATTTATTAGTGACTGTTAGATATTTAATACTGTAAATCAGGAAATGTCAGCGAGCATAAAATTTTAGCAAATTTAGCGAGGTCATACAAGATGCTTATATTTCATGATGCTAAATTTATATGTACATATAATAGACTGTTTTTAAAAACTTGTGCAGTTGTTTTGATTAGTGATTAACTTAATACCCAATAATGGTTACATGCTGTTGGTTAGTTAGTATGCACAATGCTGCAATATTCTATTAAATTTAAGTTGTCTGTAAGCTGCATAATGTCATAATTGATCAAAAGTATAATGTGTAGCTGATAAGAACTTAAGACTTCTTTTTTTTCTGTGTTTGATATGATGACCTCTCTAAAGTTTTATGTCACCAATCTGTCACTTATTTGGTTTTTGCAAAATTTTAAGAACGCTAATATTTTATGATTTACAGTATTTCGTAAATGCAGTATTTGGACTCAAGTTGTGTAATCAGGATTTCTGTATAAACTAGCACAATATCAAAGCCTATATGAAAAGCCTTAATTAGTACGACAAACTATTAATATGAAATAATACTTAGTTGTTTTGTTTTAATACACCACTAGAGCACATTGATTTATTAATCATCACCTATTGGAAGTCAAACATATGGTAATTTTGACGTAGTCATAGAGAGGAAACATTTTTTCATTAGTAGCAAGGGATCTTTTATATGCACCATTCCATAGACAGGATAGCATATACCACAGCCTTTGATATACCAGTCGTGTTGCACTGGCTGGAACTAGAAATAACCCAATGGATCTACTGACGGGGATCAATCCTAAACTGACCACGCATCAGGTGAACACGTTACCACTGAGCTACGAAGTTTGTTTTGTTTAACAACACCACTAGAGCACATTGATTTATTAATCATCGGCTATTGGATGTCAAACATATAGTAATTTTGACAGTTATAGAGAGGAAACCTGCTACATTTTTCCATTAGTAGCAATGGATCTTTTATATACGCCATCCCACAGACAGGATAGCACATACCACAGCCTTTGATATACCAGTCATGGTGCACTGGCTGTGACGAGAAATTGCCCAATGGGTCCACAGATAAGGATCGATCCCAGACCGACCATGCATCAAGCGAGTGCCTTACCACTGGGCTACGAAGTGACAGTAACTGCAGTTTAGGGTCTCTTGAGCTTTCTTATATAACATCACATCATCCTTCCATGCCAGTTTGCAAGGTCCAAGAGTTTTAGTGAATATAAGACTCCTGAATGGTACTGGTAGTAAAACATGGTAATCAAGGATTTATCCAGGTGTTCTGTGGGTTCAAATATGGGTCAGAACATAGGCCCCTTCTCAAAACAAGATGGCACTGAAAATTCCTAATATATATACATTGTACATGTATACATGTATTTAATTATGTCTGTTCTAATAAAATATTTTAACAGTGGTGTACTGTATCATTCACTGGCCTGAAAAATATCTTAAGTATGATTTACTTGCACTAATTTTTCCAATCCCATCAGACATTGGACCCTGGCGCAACATTTTTTATAAATTCCTGACAGTGTATATTAGTGTAACTATGATTATCTATTCTTAGTAAATTAACATACCTTTGTTTAGGGTATAGTTATTATGTAGTTTACATCAGAGACTGAAACTAATATTATCTTGCATGCCTTGGTGAGAAGGTCATTTGTTATTTATAATAACACACATAAAAATTAAAGACATACAGGTTGCTGCTCCTAGGTGATGACCTAGTCACCACAGCCATACCATCTAATTAAATAGGCACCATGAAAATTAATAGCTTTGTGACCTGTAGGTTAACCTAAAACTGATTGTTCTGAGAGACTTAAATACAAGTGCCATAAATAGTTTGAGTTAGAGAAGATGTTTAAATCTGTTTTATACCTGGTTTTTGAAGATATCATTTATCTTACAATTCTTTGTTAAAAAAATGTACCCAACTTTTGCTCTTTAGATATGTTTTGAAAGAACTAGTAAAATAAATGAATCTAACAGCCATTCATGTACTAATATGTATAATTTTTTAAAATGCAATTGCCATAGATTAATAACAGTTTATATCAGTTTTATTTTAAAATGTTAACATTGTCATCAATGTGATTGAGTTGATGTAATACTTTATTTTAAAAAGTTAACATTGTCATCAGTGTGATTGAGTTGATGTAATACTGTATTTTAAAATGTTAACATTGTCATCTGTGTGATTGAGTTGATGTAATACTTTATTTTAAAATGTTAACATTGTCATCAATGTGATTGAGTTGATGTAATACTTTATTTTAAAATGTTAACATTGTCATCAATGTGACTGAGTTGATGTAAAACTTTATTTTAAAATGTTAACATTGTCATCAGTGTGACTGAGTTGATGTAAAACTTTATTTTAAAATGTTAACATTGTCATCAATGTGACTGAGTTGATGTAAAACTTTATTTTAAAATGTTAACATTGTCATCAATGTGACTGAGTTGATGTAAAACTTTATTTTAAAATGTTAACATTGTCATCAATGTGACTGAGTTGATGTAAAACTTTATTTTAAAATGTTAAAATTGTCATCAATGTGACTGAGTTGATGTAAAACTTTATTTTAAAATGTTAACATTGTCATCAATGTGACTAATTTGATGTAAAACTTTATTTTAAAATGTTAACATTGTCATCAATGTGACTGAGTTGATGTAAAACTTTATTTTAAAATGTTAACATTGTCATCAATGTGCTTGAGTTGATGTAATACTTTATTTTAAAATGTTAACATTGTCATCAATGTGATTGATTTGATGTAAAACTTTATTTTAAAATGTTAACATTGTCATCAATGTGACTGAGTTGATGTAATACTTTATTTTAAAATGTTAACATTGTCATCAATGTGACTGAGTTGATGTAATACTTTATTTTAAAATGTTAACATTGTCATCAATGTGACTGAGTTGATGTAAAACTTTATTTTAAAATGTTAACATTGTCATCAATGTGACTGAGTTGATGTAAAACTTTATTTTAAAATGTTAACATTGTCATCAATGTGACTGAGTTGATGTAAAACTTTATTTTAAAATGTTAACATTGTCATCAATGTGATTGTTTTGATGTAAAACTTTATTTTAAAATGTTAACATTGTCATCAATGTGATTGTTTTGATGTAAAACTTTATTTTAAAATGTTAACATTGTCATCAATGTGATTGAGTTGATGTAATACTTTATTTTAAAATGTTAACATTGTCATCAGTGTGATTGTTTTGATGTAAAACTTTATTTTAAAAAGTTAGAGGTTTTTTTTTTTTAATGACACATTGATTTATTAATTATCGGCTATTGGATGTCAAACATTTGGTAATTTGAACATATAGTCTTAGAGAAGAAACCGGCCATTAGTAGCAAGGTATGTTTTATATGGACCATCCCACGGCCTTTGATATATCAGTCATGGAGCACTGGCTGGAACGAGAAATAGCCCAATGGGCTTACTAACAGGGATCAATTCTAGACCAACTGTGCATCAAGGGCCTAATTCACAAAGGTCTCTTAGCCTCTGCTAGACAAAAAAGCATCCTCTTTGCAAGACTTTTAGCATTGCAATGCGAGATCACAAAGTTGCGAGATCACAAAGTTGCGAGAGTTTAGTTATTTAGCCCCTGTTGAGCACTTTACCACTGGGCTACTTTATAGTCACAGGTGTTGATGTTACAATAACCAGTGAATTGTTTGTCAGTTTATTTTGACAATCTTGTCAGTAATAAAGTTTCCATTTAACAGTCAGTGGGTTGCACAATCAATCTGTGTAGTGAATCATTTGGGTTCTTTTTCGTTCGATCCAGTACTTCAGGATCTATATCAAATATTATGGTATGTGCAGCTGGATATGTGCTGTGCTGTCTGTGAGAAATTGCATATAACAAATAGACAGATGATTTTTCTGTTTCAGATTGTATGCAAATTCTATTTTGATAATTTTTTCTAGTTTCTTATTAATGACAGGTGATAATTTTAGTTTTTGCTACAAATAATGTGAAATTTTCATGGGCAAATTTATTATAAATGGATACACCCTAAGTTTTATAAATTGAGGGTTGATGGTGAGTACAATCCAGAGACACAGAAAAACAATAGAAACAAAAGAACTAAAAACCCTGTTTGTACAATTGGAGTTAAAAAATAAAGTATATGTAAACCATTTTAAATAGTGTGTATGAAAAGCTAATTAGTGTTTAACACATGGACAACATACTGAAAGAGTAACCCTATCAAGTTCAGGAGGCTGAGTGTTCATGAACATTTTCACTGGGACCATTGCAGTGTTCGGAAGGCTGAGCGTTCATCAACATTTTGACTGAGACCATCACTGTGTTCAGGAGGCTGAGTGTTCATGAATATTTTGACTGGGACCATTGCAGTGTTCTGAAGGCTGAGCTTTAATGAACATTTTGACTGGGACCATCACAGCATTCATGAACATTTTGACTGGGACCATCATGGTGTTCAGGAAGATGAGCATTCATGAACATTTTGACTGGGACCATCGCAGTGTCCATGAGGCTGAGTGTTCATGAACATTTTGACTGGGACCATCACCTCCTGCTACCACTGGATAGGTTACTTCTATTGAACAAAGAGGGTGGGACATAACCCAGTGGTAAAACGTGGTCGGTCTAGGATCGATTGGGCTATTTTTTGTTCCAGCCAGTGTACCATGACTGGTATATCAAATGGTATGTGGTATACTGTATGTGGGATGGTGCATATAAAAGACCCCATGCTACTAATAGAAACATGTAACAGGTTTCCTTTCTAAGATTATATGTCAAAATGACCAAATGTTTGACATCCGATGATTAATAAATCAATGTGCTCTAGTGGTGTTTTTAAACAAAACAAACTTTAACTTTGTGGGTTTCCTTTCTAAAACTGTATGTCAGGATTACCAAATGTTTGACAATAAATCAATGTGCTCTAGTGGTGTCATTGAACAAAACAAATTTTAAACTTTTCTATTGAACAACAACAAAGGATCTTTTATATGCACTTTTCCATCAACAGGACAGCACATAATATGGCTTTTGGCAGTGTTTTTTTTCTCACACCCTAAACTAAGTGATACAATAACGATATGTTAGATACAAAATAACTGTGAACATTCTAGGGTATTATCAAAAGACCTCAGTTAAGGAGAGCTGTAACTCTCACTCCCAATCACTCCTCTGAGACTAATCCAACAAGAGTAATTTTTAGCTCTCCTTAGCATGTAAATTTATATGGTGATATCTCAGGCCTTTGAGACTTGAAAATATTGCGTAAACCATTTATGAGTTATGCAAAAACTAATTCAGGTAACCCATTTCGTTTTTACTTAACCCGTCATGATTATGTAAATGATGTCATATATTCAATGCGTGAACGAAAAATGGGTTACGCAAACTATACTTAAACTTATTTGAACGAAACTATTGCTCTCGCAATTTTCTGAGGCCTGTATCTTAAATATGTCTCCCCATAATTTAAGTTAGGGGAATAATTAAACACTCCTCTCATTGTAGAGATCTGCATTAAACATTCCTAACCTTTCTGTTCCCAATAGCCATTGACCAGTGCACCACGACTGGTATATTAAAGGCCATGGTATGTGCTATCCTGTCTGTGGGATGGTACATATAAAAGATCCCTTGCTGCTAATCGAAAAGAGGAGCCCATGAAGTGGCAACAGCAAGTTTCCTTTCTCAATATCTCTGTGGTCCGTAACCATATGTCCGATGCCATATAACCGTAAATAAAATGTGTTGGGTGTGTCATTAAATAAAACATTTTCTTCCTTCCAATAGCCATTGATTAACAGTGAAAAATGTGCCAGAAATAAGTATGGAGTTTGATATATTCTTTTTGAAAAACTGAAATCAATTTTATTTTGTTGAAAAAATAAATTATAACAAAGCTTATTAAGAAAATCTGTAATCAAATTCATTTTGTCATAAAAAAAAGAAAAAAAGAAAGAAAAAAAAGCTCATTGAGCATGATGTTTTTTGAAGCAGTGAATGTACTTAGAAATATGTTTTTCAACTTGAGTGTAAAGCTAGCAATTCAGGACATGAGAACTTTAGCCTGTATAGGGCTATGTTAACACACAGATGTCACTAAACACACAGTCGACTTACAAAAAGATCTGGTGCAGACCAAACTGACACTAAATAAACAATCCTTTTCTTTTCAAGCATATGCTTTTTAGGTTAACAGTGGTGCAGAATCACTGGGGTAAGAAGCGGGGGGGGGGGGGGGGGGGGGCATGTGCCCACCCACCACCCCCCACCCCCTTTTCAGATAGTTTGCTTTATATTTGCTTTATAATAATATAAAAGTGCACACTTTTTGGCACCTTCCTATGCCACAGAATAATAGGTCAGTGGCAGATCACTCAGCTGAGGTGTGACGGGTCAGGGGATCAATTCCCCATTGATGGACAGTGCTTTACCGCTTCCCAACCAGTGATTCAACACTAGTACATCAAAGGCCATGGTATGTACTATCCTGTCTGTGGGAAAGTGCATATTAAAAAGTTAAAGTTTGTTCTGAAGGACCACTAAAGGACATTGATTTATTAATATTTTATATGAACCATCCCAGGATAGCTCATACCACAGCTTTAGATATACCAGTCATGGATGGTGCACTGGCAGGGCCACCAATGTGGATCGATCCCAGACCGACCGTGCATCAGGCGACCACTTTACCACTGGTCTACATCCTGCCCCAATAACATATAAAAGATACACTGCTGGGGTTGTTGCTTTTTTTGCTTTTTTCCCAGTGGCAGAATCATAGTTTAAAATGTGTTGAGGTGTGATTAAACATTCCTTTCATTTATTGCCAGGCACATCACAGACAGGGCTATGTGGAGGAGTATCCAGACCGGGAGGGCAGCACATCCCTCATATTTGCTCTGCAGGAGAAAGTGGGAGCTCTGGCAGAGGCTCTGAAGATCTTTGAGGTATGTTACTTCAGTGTTTCTCATGTTGCTGTGAGTAATAAACTAAATCATTTTGTTAGTACCGGTGTAGAATTAAGGGACTTTTTAGATTATTGTTTGTTAGTTGGTTGGTTGGTTGGTTACCATTAGTTAATCCACTTTTTAAAAATGTAAGAAAAAAGGCTTCAATTTTGAATGGTATTGCTAACTGATTTAAAATCCATCACTCAATTTATGGATTTTGTTTCTCATTGATTTAAACTTTATCTATCCATCCATTCCATTATTTATAGATTAGTCCAGCCATTGATCCATTCAAGGAATTCATCCATTCAATTATTCATCCATAGATCATCTATTGATAGATCCATCCATCCATCCATCCATCCTTCCTTCCTTCCTTCCTTCCTTCCTTCCTTCCTTCCTTCCTTCCTTCCTTTCTTCCTTCCATCTATCCATTCTTCCATTCTTTCATCCATCCATTCATCCATCCATCCATCCATCTATTCATATATCCATCCATCCATCCATTGATCCATCCATCCTTCCATCCATCCATCACTTGTCTCCATGTCCACAACTAACAGTTCTGTAGCGATGTTTTCACCTCATTTCCAACTGACTGCATTCCTCTTTACTTGTATATTGTTTGTTTTGTTCTCACAATTACAAAGTATGTGCTGTACCCATGTATTGTTGTCATGGTAACATTCTTTGGTGTGGATTATTTATCTCTAATTAGATGTGTACTGGTGTAGATATATCTGCTGTGCATGCTTATTGTCATGTTGTTTACCTACAAAAACAATTTATTTTTATTTTAGGTCACCCATCACGAGATAATAAAAGATAATAAAAGTAGTTTCAGTATAAGTTCACAAGTTTAACACTGGTTGCCTCATCAAGTTAAATGTGGGTTAATATCTGTTTGGTAATAACCAGGCCATGGACTCTCAACAGTTATTTTTTTAATTTATCTGTAATCTGTAGTAGTGTTACATTACATAACAGATGTTTTTACTCTGCCAGTACAGACAAACCATAGTAAATCAGTCCAAGTTTTGAGGGATCATACTACGGTTCAGTGAGTGGCCTGTATGTGATGAGTTTACAGTGAAACCTCTCAAAACCAGACCCTCTGTAAACTGGAATTCCCTCAAAACTGGACATTTTTCACAGTCCTTTTTTAAAAATCAGAAAAGAACTTAACCTCACTAAACTGGATACCTCTTAAAACTGGACATTTTACTTGGTCCTGAGGGTGTCCGGTTTAGAGGGGATTCACTGTACATGTAGTTCCAATGGAAAGAGTGCCCCTTTTCTTTGTCTTATTTTGTTGAAATCACGTGATCTGACTGTTAGATTATGCAATATTGAAAAGAGGGGGGGAGGGGGTGGGGGAGTGTATTATAGTGTAAAAACATGGTTGATTCGTGCATCTAGAACTAAATGCCATATTATGTAGTGTGTTGTCTGTATACTGAAGTTTAATGAAGTTCAGTACTGGTGAGATATCTTAAGGTATCATACAATCATTTCCCATTACATGCAGAAGCTTTTTGTTTTCAATGAAGGAAGGAAGGAAATGTTTTATTTAATGATGCACTCAACACATTTTATTTACGGTTATGTTTTCAATGATGTCAAAGTAAATTGATTTTTATAGGCCAGTCATTTTTTATTCTACGTTTTGCAGGCCTGCCGACATGAAGTTTTAAATTTAGAATAAAAATAAATTTGAAAAAGTTGCCCTTTTTTATTGCAGCTGATACCATCAATTTATCAACTACACCTATTAAATACAAAATTTTAAAAGTTAGCATTCTTTGGATACTGTTTTCACTAGATAAACACATTTTTATATATGTGACATACATGTAAATAACTTGTTATATAATATATAAATTATTTCAATTCATATAATATATAAATTATTTTAACTCATATTATCTAACATTGTAATTTCTTGGTGGTTAATTTTTTTTAAAATTTTATTTCTTGGTATTTTAATTTTATTTTATTTTTATTCCAATTCATGACATTGTTTTGTGTAAGAATTAGCCTGTAAAACTTAAAATAAAAAATATGTGGCCTACTATTTAAATAAAACAGTCATTTAGAAGGCTGTTAATTTGTTTCTTTCTTTCTTTGTATGCTACCAAGTGGAAATAAATATATAATAATCAAATGAGATGATACTCTGGCTTAAAGGTTGATAACTTATAATGTTTGTGTTCAACCATTGTCAGTTGTTTTGCATATCAGCTAGGGATTATTTCCAAATTTATCTGCATTATTATATGTATTTGTATTTTTGTCATGTCAGGTGGAAATGTATCAGTAATGACCTATGCTCTGTTAGAGTGTGATAAGTTCATTCATTTGGTTGCCAGTCGATAAAAAAAAAATACCATGTGTTTGTTGCACATGACACATATAAGAGTTTGTTTGAAAACAAGGCAATAACACACTTGACCTTGTATCCAGTTCCATAACTGAGTACGTGCATATGGTAAATGTGGATGGAGGGAGGGAGGGAGGGACGGATGGATGGATGAATGGATGGACGGATGATTGGATGAACATTGAATCCAGTTCCAAAATTGAGTAAGTGCATATGGTGAATGTGATAACTGGATGGATTTGATAGATGGATAATTAGATGGATGAATGGGTGATTGGATGCATTTATTAATATATAGATAAATGGATTAATTAACTTTAAATCAGTAATCAACAAAACCAATGGATCATGATGCAAGGAGATGGATTTTAAATCAGTCAGCAAAACAAATTCAAAATTTAATCCATTTTACAATCCTTTTTAAAACATTTCACTTCGATTATTTCTGATTAGCCACTGTTATGACGCTTAATAACAGTTAAAAAAGAATACCACCCACAGAATGTAAATTCTTAATTTTAGTTGAAACACTATTATAACCCGTAATAAAACAGTTTAAATAATGAATACCACAAAACCACGGAATGTAATTAGTCAATTTGACTTAATTTTAGTTCAACCACTATTATGACCCTTAATAACACAGTTAAATAATGAATACCACAAAAATCTACATAATGTAAATTTTTACTTTCAGTTGAACCACTGTTATGACCCTAAAATAATGAATATCACAAAACCCACAGAATGTAATTTTTTAATTTCACTTTATTTTAGTTGAACTACTATTATGAACATTAAGAACACAGTTTAAATAATGAATACCACAAAACCCATGGAATGTAATTAGTTAATTTCACTTTTGTTTAGTTCAACCACTATTATGACCCTTAATAACAGTTAAATAACGAATACCACAAAAATCACAGAATGTAATTTCTTAATTTCGCTTGAACCACTATTACGGCCCTTAAAGGGACAGTCAACTCAAACAAGATGGAAAAATGCATACCCGGACCACCAACACATACCGACACTTTAACAAATGAAAAACGCATAATTTTAGAGTTAATAAAAAAACGTGATTATTCCTGCTAACTGGGGGCAGCCATTTTGTTTAATTCTTGTGGTGTCTGGTGCTATAGCTTGGGGCAAAGTGATGTCAGCTCTGACCAACTCCTATATGCACAGTGTAAACAAACACTCTAATTTATGACAAGGCGCTTCGCTTTCATCAACCTGACTTGTAAAACAACATTTAGACTTTATAGTATAATAAACTATTTAACTGAATATATTTCAGTTTGCATCAATAGAATGAAATGGAAATGTTTTATTTAACGATGCACCCAACACATTTTATTTACAGTTATATGGCCTCAGACATATGGTTACGGACACACAGATATTGAGAGAGGAAACCCGCTGTCGCCACTTCATGGGCTACTTTTTTCAATTAGCAGCAAGAGATCTTTTATATGCACCATCCCACAGACAGGATAGTACATACCACGGCCTTTGTTATACCAGTTGTGGAGCACTGACTGGAACAAGAAATAGCCCAATGGGTCCACCAACGGGGATCGATCCTAGACCGACTGCGCATCAAGCGAACGCTTTACCACTGGGCCATGTCCTGCCCCCAGAATGAAATGGAGTTATAGTTTTTTTCTCTCTTAAAAATCCAAAGAAAAAATGCATATTATTAGGCCTATTGGTAGAGTATGTTGGAGTAAAAATGATCCTAATGATACCCAAGTGTTAATTTTCTTTTCTTTGAGACTACGTAATTGGTCAGTTTTGTGATTTTAGATGGGAAAGTCTACTTAATCAAGGGTTTACTGAATTATTTACAGTAATAAAGCAGGATGGCTGATAATGTCACACAATACCCTGTGATCTTAAGAAAAGAGACACATATTTTTAGTGTGTCTAAATACATTGACTGGTCTAAATATACACCTGCCAATCAGGAACCACAGGTACAGGCCACGGAAAGAAAATACCAATTAACTAAGAAAATATTCCGATTATTATTTCAGTATGTGGGTTAATTTATGGACAACACATAATACAGTTACAGACAATGGCGGTTTATTTTGTATTGAAAAATAATATATACTTATTGCTGGCTTACTGGGATGGACATTATTACAGAACATTGCGATGCATGTGCAAAAATCAGGTACATTTTGATTCCTCGGTTCTAAAACTAATTCCTGACGTGACACGTTAAGTATTACGTAACCACTGGTTCGCCAGAGGGCGTATTCACTGGGATGGTACAAAATAGCTGTAACTGTTATATATAATAGGGGTCACATTTAACTGTTTTATTAATTAACTATATGATTATATTTGTTGATATTATGCAATAATGTGCATTATATATCGTTGAATATGCATACCAGTCCAAAAGCCTTGCGCGAGCATCCCTTAAATAACACAGTTTAAATAACGACTACCACAAAAGCGACAGTATGTAATGTTTAAGAATGTCTGTTTTCAGAACCACCATGTGAATCTGCACCACATAGAATCTCGCCCCTCCAAGGAGAACCTGTCCCTGCATGAGTTTTATGTGTCGTGCGATGACACCAAGGGAGGGCTGAAGGAAGCAATTGAGGAACTCAAACTCAAAACCGACGAGCTCACAGTTTTGTCAAGAAACCCAAGTGACAAGACTGATGAAGGTAAGCCTCCACACACATCAGGGGAGTGGGGATATAGGTCTGTAGTAGATCATTCACCTGATAAATGAAGGGTTGTAGGATTGATCCCCATCAGTGGATAGATTCATTTGGATTTTTTTCTGTTCCAGTGTTTCATGATTTCGTGTGCCAATAGTTATGGTATGTGCTATCATGTCTGTTAGCTCAAGTAGACTAATAGTAGTCAGGGTGATGTTTGTTTTTTCCATTCTCTGTATTCCACCCCAGCCTCCACTAATGATTTTTTCACTATAATTCATGATTGACATAAAAAAAGAAAGAAAAATAGTGTTTTGGAAATAACAATTTTTAAATTTTTTTATGTGCAACATTGGTCAAATAAAACAGCAATACTTACCAATAATGAAGAATGTCCTCTTCTCCAAAGAGAAAATATAATTTCATTCACCATGGAGCAGACAACATTCTCCAGATGGATCTATCAACTAAGGGGGATCAGTCTCTTAATTGGAATGCCTGGCGTGTGAAAGTATAGACTTATGTGCAGTGCACAGTGCTATGCTTTGATTATAAGGGCTGAATTTACGCAGCCTGTTTATGACTTGTACACATGTGTAACTACATATATTTCCAATGCTTAATCACGTGTTTAAGAAAAACAGGCTTCGTAAATTTGGCCCTTAAAGTTTTAACTTAATATATTTTAAATACAGAGCACTAACAGTTGTGATGAAATAGTTATGTATGTAACATATACTGGTCATATTAGCTTTTTAATGCTAAAATGCATTTGTAATACTACGTCTTTGTATTATATTTTAATAAATGTATCGGCCTTATGCGGGGCACAATATTTCACCCGAACCATTGTTCAGTTCATGTGTCAGTACATGGTGAATAATTATCTATTCTGAAATTAAAATTTGCAGATACTGTCATTTGGATGCATAGTGAACTGCACTACACATTCTAAAATTTCAAAATTTAGAAGATAACAAATTTGAATGTAATTTTGAGATAATAATTCACGTAACTGAACAATCGGTTACCTAGGAAAAAGTCAAGTGAACCGAATTCCAGTTTTTTATAATTTTGAAATATTGTTCCCTATTTATACTTTATTACAAAAATTGACATTAATGCTATCCCAATGAACAGCTGTTCATTTTAAACTTGTTTGACATATTGCTGGCTATCAAGTTTCAAATTAACTGGTGTCAGCAGATACCATTTGCATCCTGGTACTGACTCCAAGCCAGAGTGTTTTAGTGTCTTGATTGGGAAGTGTACAGCTAATTCATTAAACCTCTCTAATCACTATGAAGTGACCAATAACTTCCATCTTGGATGGCCAGCCCGGAGGACTGATGTGAATGCCCAGGATAGTGTGCTTGTACTTGCAGAGTCACAATTAAACAAAATCTTCATATTGCTTTATATCTTTCCATCTGACCTGACCCCCCTCTTTCCCAATGTCAGCTTATGAGTTAGTATTTTTAGAAATTTATTTTGCATGATTTTGTTCTTGATTTGCATGACTGTAGCTTATATTTGTTTGTATTGTGTAACCAGGATGTTGCCTAAATATTGGACATGGTATCAAAGGTTAGTAACAGTTCAGTACTTCATGTGTTCATGACTAACACATGACACATAGTCCAAATATAAATCTTGCCAATTCATTTATATGTTAGAAAAACATACTGCCAAAACATTTCACAAATCAGTTGCTTAAATATTAATCCACCATTTTCACGTTATCTCATTATTCATTCATTCATCTCTTGCTCCATCCCTTTCTACCTCCATCTGATAAAATATAAAATATTGGTGTTATTGAGTGATCGTGTGCTTACTAACCATTGCCATCATGATTTTGCAAGCTTGAAGCCTGTCATGGTGGAAAAGAAAGACAAGAAATATTTGTTTAACAACATCCCAACATATTTTCAACTATGGCTGTCTAACATGATTAGTTCAACACTTTTATCAGCAAATACAGCTGCTACATAAGTGATTTCTACTAAAATGCAGCAAAGGATCTTTTATAGGCACTTTTCCACAGACAGGACAATACATACCATCACCTTTGATGTACCAGCCCTAAGTTCAGCCAGCGAACGTTTGCTAATGTTTGCAAACTATTTGATTGGTTCCCTACATTGCCATTTGGTTTAACGTAAAGCACATAAACCAGTCTAGAGGACGTTTTACTGCTCCGTCTGGCTGAACACAGCCCTGGTGTGGGAAACTGGTTGGGATGGGGAAATTAGTAACTCCATTGAGGTATCACATTTGATGTACTAGTTAGTATAGGAAAAATCCTAAATCCATTGAGAGCAGTTGATCCTATGACCCTTAGCACCTCGGACAAGCGCTTTGCTTCTAAGCTACATCCTGCTAAATTAAAATTAGAAGAGAAGGGTGTCATTTCATTACTTACATTAAAACTCATATTTTGGTTCCATTTTCATCTGCACTACTATCCCAGATAGCATCTGTATGTTAGTCCATCTGTAATTTTAGTCAGAAATCCCAGAAATGCCACAACAGAGAATCAACACCAGTTTCTAACCATCAGTGAGCAATCATGGCTGCCAGGATGTTTTTTTAATGTTACAGTTTATCAATATTATAAATAAAATTATTCCTGAAAATGTTCTCTTTTTTTCTCTTCCTTTTTTTAAAAAATAAATTTTATTATGTAATGTTGTATATTTTAAATGCCTTATCATCTTGAACGCTTACGGTGATTGTAAACTGATTGGTGGTTTAAATATAATAAAGATGACAGTGGACCAGTTTGAAGAGACTGAGTTTCATCACTTGCCACCAGCAGCAGGCTGTCTGGGATAGAGCAGCTTGTAGGGAAAAACAAAATCACAGCTTTCAGCTTATGCTTTCCAGTCTTAAAGCGTTTGACTAGTTCTTGATGGCAGTGTAATATTTTTGGCTATTGCAAGCTTTTTAAATATTAACTTCATGATATTTGCATAAATCATCAATTTTGAAAAATCCAACATGTGTCCAGGGCCAATTTTTATAAAATTTTAGAGTCTATAGATTCAAATCTTTAATAACATCACACATATGAGATCACACATATGAAATGTGTGGTGTTGTTGTGATATTAAAATGTCACACTCATTTAGAGTCTTGAGTCTAGATTAAATGTTTTAAAAGCACGGGACCTGGTCATCTTGCTGGTTGTATTAGTACAAAATTGATTTTATGCAAACTAGGTTCAACACCTATAAGCTTATACTTTTTTGACATTTCATGTCATTTTGTGATAATTTCTTGCTTAAAATATTACATTTTTACTCAATTCGTTCTATGCTAGTAGCCCAGTTATCTTCAAGCTGATATTTATAGTAACACAAAATAGCTTTTGCCATTGTGAACCCTATAATTGTTTACATTTAATAATAATAATACTTTATTTAAAAAGGGTAATTCAGTTAGTACATAACTATTCTCTCCTGAATACATGTCTATGAATCAAAGGATACTACATAACAATGTAAACTATACAATAGGCCTATATACAAATGTACAAGGCATATGTTGTGCTCATACAACTCAGTTTCATAATATGTAGCAAAATGAACAGTGAAGATTAAAGAGGGTTTTTTATATATCCTTTGATTTCATTTATTTATAATATCTTTCTTGGATTATTACCTCTTATATATTTAATTTTGTTTGGTTCATAGTTTTTGCCATTGTGAGTCCTGACTAACATATTTTGACATTTCATGTCATTTATTTCTAATAGTTTGCTTGGAATATTAAGTGTTACACATTATTAATGTGATGTTCTTGTGATGTTGGTAATAAAACAATGTATTTTACTGTAAAAATACAAAATTGATTGTTTTTTATGGCATTAAAGTTTGTTCTTGATCATTGATTATTTTTGAACCAATTAAAGATAATTGATTTTTAATGTATTTATTGTTATTTTCTAATTATAATGAATATTGTTTTAGAAATATTCTAGGTAAGATGATTTGAATAGATTAGTTTCTGTTATTTGGATATGTTATGATATATGGCTGTGAAAACCATTTGGGAGGGGAATATGTAAGCTAATACTTAAATATACCCAAGTGAGTCTACACACGTGCATACACACACGCATGCACGTGCATACACACACACACAGAGTAATATTTGACACTACAATTTTATTTTGGATATGCAGTTAATATATTTGTAAGCAATAAATATGATTTAACATTATGTAAACTGTTCTGAGGAATTTCAGTTCATTTAACATAAATATTCCATGATATTTTATTAGCTTTCTTTTTAAAATTGTCTAATAGAATGACAAGCATATATTAGTATGTCAGGGCCATTCCAGAATTGATTACATCGGGGCAGTGGGAGGTACTGTAATGATTATTTTATGCGAAGTGAGTCTTCTGCAGTTTTCCCTGTATTTGATTTAAAGGGACTGTCCTGAGTTTGCAGCCATTGTAAGATGTTTCCAGCTAACAGTCTTTTTACATGTAGGCAACTAAAATTATGTATTAAATACATTTTCTTGTTTAGAGTACTGGTGTCTGTATATCCAGTGAATTTGTGGTAATTTTCTAATATTACAGTCAGTTTTAATTTTACTTCATAGTACATGTTTTGTCTATACAAAATTATTGGAAAGTAAAATCTGGTTTGGGCCGCTCTAAACATTAGAATGAAAAACCACTGTGTTTATACAAACATTTATTATTTACAGACTGATATGCTAAACAAGAAAATGTATTAAATACCGGTATGTAATTTTTGTCATGAAATACACTCAGTTAGTTGGAAATATTTTACATTGGAATCAAACTCAGGATATAACCCTTAAGAAAGATAAAAGAAAAAAAGAAAAAAGAAAACAAATTAATTTTGTAGCTACTGGAACACATGTATATGGTTTCCCATCATCCCACTTGACCAAACTGTCATGAATATTTTTTTTATTTTTTATTTTTATTATTTATAGATAAGCTATTTATTTCAAGGTATTTAATTTAAGATAATTGAATTTAATTAAAATGTTCTTTGATACTTTATTAATCTTCTTTTTATTAATTATAATTTTTCATTTCAAATATTAATTTCAGTTCCCTGGTTTCCGAGGAAGATCAATGAACTGGACAGATTTGCTAATCAGATCTTGAGCTATGGATCAGAACTTGATGCAAATCATCCGGTATAACTGTAAATTGTGATAATATCTTTAACATAATGATTGATAATTGTGATGATAATGATGATGATGGTGATGATGGTGATTATGATGGTGATGGTGATGATAATGATGATGATGATGATATTGATAATGATGACATTAAGGCTGTCTAAAAATTGTTACCAGTAATTAATATGTAATTTTTAAACTTTAAACTGTAGAATGAGTGGCCATCTTGAATTGGCAATTATACATGTAGGTAAGGCAAATAATAAATAAATCAATCAACAAATAAATAATAAATAAATAAATAAGCATTTCATTGTATTCCACATCTTAAGACATGAAATTTTTTGTTCAGTAACATATTGACCAAAAAATTATAATAGTTTTTATTATTTTATAACAGATCAAGCACATGCCACAAAACTTGCTATTGTCACTTAGTGAGATTTACAACCTCTTTGTAGCAAGGCTTTTAAAGGCTTTTAAAGTTGCTGAGAAAACTCTTTTATATATGTGTCAAAATTATTAACTGGCATGTGTTATACTAAATCCTTTTGACAATTGTATTATTTACTTCACATACTGGTATATTTTTGGGGTGGGCTTTAATAGCTGTTAGTAGAGTGCTCACCTGAGGTACGATGGGTGGCAGGATCGATTGCCTTCTATAGACTTGTTTTTTCTCCCCTTATAATTTTAGTGCTAAAATCACATCGTAAAATGGGGTCCAGGGCCCCGTTCCATGAAGCGATCTTAGCCCTAAGATTACCTTAAGTGCATAGCTACCCTATGCACTTAAGTTGATCTTAGGGCTAAGATCACTTCATGGAACGGGGCCCAGTACCTTACAACTGATAGATTATATCAAAGGCAATGGCCTGTTTTTGGACACATTTCCCGGGGCACTCAAAGGGCATGTCCAGGATAGACATGATTAAACCTTTAGTGGTTATAAACACATCAAATGATAGAAAGTTAAAAGTTTGTTTTGTTTAATGACACCACTAGAGCACATTGATTTATTAATCATTGGCTATTGGATGTCAAACATTTGGTAAATGTCAAATGATAGAATTAATGATTGAAAGGTAATGGTATGTGCTGTCCTGTCTATCTGAAAGTGCATACTGTACTGGTGTTTTATCAGTAGGAGTAGCCATTTCCAGCAGTTTTTTCTCTCTTTCTCGACAGTGCCAAAATAACCACATAATAATAGACTAAATATATGTGGTTTAAAATGTGCTGAAGTGTCGCTAAACAGTCACCTTTTCTTTCGTACATATCTATTTTTTCATATTACGCACACCTTCATATATGTGTTCAGTGCCCCATAGTACAGTTAAAATCGTAGAAATATATATATATATATATATATATATATATATATCCTATATTTTCACCATGTTATTGGCTGATTCTGGGCAAATCTTTTCACTCTATCAAAATACTGGCTTGAGAATAACTGTTTAACTGGTATCATCACTGTTTCAAGTAGTTTTTGTTTGCATAAACTTAAAACTTAGTCTATAAACATAATTTTTACTCTGCATTGTAAAGAGATATGGCCTTGACTATGATAACTGGTTTGTCATTAGAATGGGACTATAAGTTTTGTCTCCGTTTGTTCATCTGTCTGTCTGTTGTCCGACATAGATTTTTTTCACAATGCTTCAAAATATAGCACTGAAATTATTGTGTATTGTTTTACCATTTAGAATTACAGAATTGATCAGGTTTGATTTTCATGGCGATTTACTCATTTTTATACGCCCGTCTATGATGGGTCATATTATGGTATGGCATTGTCCGTCCGTCCATACGTCTGTTAACTTTTTCTTGTCCGGACCATATCTTGCATGCAGATGCATACAGGACCACCAAACCTCACATGTAGGAACAACTTGGGATGGCAGTATGTCGCATACTATTACTAGGTCACTGTGACTTACTTTTCACGGTTTACTGCACATAACATTAAATCCTTGTCCGGACCATATCTTGCGTACAGATGTATACAGGACCATCAAACCTCACAACTTGGGATGGCAGTATGTCACATAATATTACTAGGCCACTGTGACCTACTTTTCACAATCTACTGCATATAACAGTAAATCCTTGTCCAAACCATATCTTGCATACAGGACCATCAAACCTCACATGTAGGAACAACTTGGGATGGTGGTGTGTCACATACAATTACTAGGTCACTGTGATACAAATAACGGGTGTATCATGTACCTCACCGGTACTGTTGTTTGACAAGAGTTATGGTCCTTGAACTTATGGGATATGAAATTTGTTTAGCCCAGTAGTGGACACACTTCTTTAGCAGTACTCCCATAATGCTTGTTATCCTTTAGCTAACAGGAAATGTTTTATTTACCGACACACTCAACACATTTTATTTACGGTTATATGGCATCAGTTAGCTAACAGTGTCTGTTTAACTACATGTAACTCATTATTTCAGGGTTTTACAGACCCAGTGTACAGAGCAAGGAGAAAGGAGTTTGCTGATATAGCTTTTCATTACAAACAGTAAGTTGAGACCATTGGAGAAAATTGAAAGTTGAAGTTATTTTGTATAACGACACCACTAGAGCACAGCTGAAATTTTAACAGGGGAGTCCAGACTGGCAAGCAAAGTTTATGGTGGGGGGGGGGGTTAAGTCATGCTCACTTGAGCAGAGGGTTTGAACCCTCAACCCCCCCCCCCCTGCACAGTGATTAATTAATCAACAAGTATTGGATGTCAAACAGCAAGGGATCTTTTATATGTGCTTTCCCATAGACACTAGTCCTGCAATTTAAAGAATTTGAAATCATTAATGAATTCATGGCATTGGCTGTCTTTAATGAAAACATAAATGAGTTACTGATATCTGGGTTTTTAAACTGTCTTGATATTCCTTCATCCATGGTTTTTTCTCATTCAGAAAATCACTCTAATACTTGGTCATTTACAAATACAATACTTACTAATGATGTATGTAACATATGTTTTACAACTGAATAGAAATATGTGGGTTTATTTTGTTGTCCTTTTTTAATCATTTCAGTGGTACAGCAATTCCTAGAGTTGAATACACTGAAGATGAGAAAAAGACTTGGTATGTATGTAGTCCATTTCCTAGCATAGAAATACATGTATAGTGAAACCGGTTTAAACCGGATCACACTGGGGATCTAATAATTATCCCATTTAGACAGGAGCCAGTGTTTAGAGGGTCGTACTTTATAATTTTGAAAATTTGGGACCATGAAACTTGGCTGGTTTTGACAGGATTCCAGTTTGTTCAGTGTCCAGTTTAGACAGGTTTCACTGTATCTAGTTTTTGTCTCATCTACAACATTAGTTACAAACAGGTGATACAGGTACATGTATTACTTTTTCAGTGGTAATGGCATCAGTAATGCTTATGAGACTAGTTTAAATTTTTATCTTTTGTTCTCCAGCTAAAAGTTATCCGATAACTGGCCTTTTTAAACTGAAATTATTCATTTGAAAGCAATGTTTGTATATTAATACTTTACATGCTGTTTAATCATTAATCATAATCTGTTTGTTGTGATAATTTGGACAAGAAAATTAGAAGAAGAAAAAGTTTACGGTGTACATGGCAGGGCTGTACATAACAGATGAATCAAATATTTGGATTATAATTATTTTTAACAATTTTTCTAATGATAATTATGCAGAACAGTCTTCATCCACTGAACACGTTTGGACACCACTCCCATACTTCTTTGTTTCTTCAGGGGGACAATATTTACGGAACTGACAAAGCTGTACAAGACTCACGCCTGTCGGGAATTCAACCATGTGTTCCCCATTCTCATTGACAACTGTGGTTACCGTGCCGACAACATTCCACAGCTACAAGATATTTCCGACTTTCTTAAAGGCAAGTTATCTTAGTTCAACAATATTACTTTGACATCAAGTGTGTCATTAGCTAGGTTCAGTATTTACATGAATCCCCTTTTTGGCCATTTATTTTCTTGTTTGCTGTTCTTTGCCTTCAATAAATTAAAGATGAGCCATAATATATACTACACTTGTTAAAATATTTTAGAGATACAGAATTTTATTCCAAATTTTAATTTACATATCTGTAATATTTATAATTTTGCACAGCTCTTTTCACTGTGTTTTAACTTAACTTTAGATTTTTCATATTGAATTGATCAACACTTTTTCATGTACAGTACTTACCTGTGCTTGACTCCCACTAGTTGATGTTCATTAAACATTAATTAATTCATGAAATGCAAAAGTTCATCATCAAAGTAAACACATTTAAAAATTTCTGTTTGCCCATTCATGTTACCTAACTAGCATTTTGTCTTCTTGTGGTTTTGCCCATTGGGCTAATTCTCATTCCAGCCAGTGCACCATGACTGGTATATCAAAGACTGTGGTATGTACTAGTGATAGAAACAAGAATTTTTTTTCATTAGTCCACCGGGCAAATACATCTAGAAATTACTTGTCCACCAATATTTTCACTTGTCCAAATAAATGATTTGTTTTATTCAAGTACCAGGATGATGTTTTTGATTGCTCAGAATAAAATTACACTGAAAAAGATCCCTTGTTGCTAATTGAAAAAGAGTAGCCCATGAAGTGGCAACAGCAGGTTTCATCTCTCAATATCTGTGTGGTCCTTAACCATATGTCTGACGCCATACAACCATAAATAAAATGTGTTGAGTGCGTTGTTAAATAAAACATTTCCTTCTTCTTCTTGTGGTTTTAGATTTTGGTAAACAGAATCAGTGTATATTTTTACAAACAGATTGTATTATTTTTTAACAGACTGCACTGGCTTCACTCTGAGACCTGTGGCAGGTTTGCTGTCATCGCGTGACTTCCTTGCTGGCCTAGCTTTCCGTGTGTTCCACTCAACTCAGTACATTCGACACGGCTCCAAACCCATGTACACCCCAGAACCGTAAGTTTCTTTTATTCATGGATATTTTTCATAACTATTGTATTTTGACTTTCTGACAAGTTTAATTTTCAGAGAATTCAATTCCAATTCAGGAAATTTTACTGGGCTCAGAAAAAATTAAAAACCATTTGTTTTTTAATTAATGGACCTTTTTTAAAGATGCATTTTCTTACTGTAGTGTAGTTTTCTTACATTTAATTTTCACAGAATTTGTATCAACATAATTGTGGAATGCATAGTAAATGAGTTATCTCCCTTAATAATCCATGTTGCATGTAATCTCCATTAAACATGCAAGTATCTCAAATATACTGTACATTTTCAATATAATTTTAGACAATAGTAAGCTATTTCCTATGAAATATAGTAAGCAGTTACAGTCCTGATGGCAATGGTTGTTCTACAATCATTTTGTGTCATGAAAGTCTTTTAAATTGTTTACTTAAAAAAGTACTATAGAGCAAAAATATAATAGGCCTTTTAAGTAAAGGGAAAAAACCCATAGTAACATTGAGCTTAACTAATCTAACTGAATGAGATCTGATGTTACAGCTTAATATCCTTTTGATTCCGATCTCCACTTAAAGCTGTTAGAACTGACTCTTCAAAGTTCTGATAGGAATATTGCATCATTGTTGTAGTAACGTTACTTCAGGCACCGATGTCATTTTGTGTTTATTTGCTCATTGTTTCAGTGATGTCTGCCATGAATTGCTGGGCCACGTTCCCTTGTTTGCTGATCCACCTTTTGCACAGTTCTCACAGGAAATTGGACTTGCAAGTCTTGGTGCACCAGAAGAATACATCCATAAACTTGCTACTGTTAGTTTACTGAATATACTTTTATATAATATATCATTTTATTAATATTATTATTTTCATATTGGCCTTGGTGTCAGTCCAAGGACTGTTGTAATAGCCCCGGCAGGCTGTAATAGCCCCAGGAGGCTGTAATAGCCCCAGGAGGCTGTAATAGACCCAGGCAGGTTGTATTGGCTCTATTAATACCATTAACTTGTATTATATTTTACAATATTTTTCTTCAAGGACCATGTGCCTTTTAATGGTGAATCCAGATTGTAGTTTCTTTAATCACCAAACATTTCATTGCAATAGGGAACCGATTCTCATTTTACATTTCAATTTACAGTTGTACTGGTTCACCGTGGAGTTTGGGCTGTGTCGTCAAGAGGGACAACTCAAGGCATATGGAGCTGGTCTTCTGTCCTCTTTTGGAGAACTTAAAGTACGTACATTCTTCACTAGATGTAACCCCTGCTAGGCATGGGAAAGTTTAGATTGGGTGTATAGTGGCCTTATGATTCCTGTGTAGATAGCCAGCCTTCATTAGCCGAGGCTATATACACGGCTGCCATGTATATAGCCCCATCTATGTTAATTACAGTTGAATTAATGGAATTCATGTCTGTATGCAATAATAGTATTTAGCACAATGTTTGTATGGTAGTTGACTTGACTTGAGCATTAAAAGATCCTGATGAAATGCAGCATCGACTAAGTAAAAAAACGGCATTCAGCAGTACAAATCAAGAAAGGAGAAGCAATCAGAAGCATGTGAAACTGTTAAAACGGCATTGGGCATTATATTCTAGATAACTATGTTTATATATTATATGGGGACTTCATAAATGATGAAAAAGAATAAATTTTATTGTAATAATGTAAAAATATCTTTTGGTGCATTCAGTGATATGAGTGTATGAAACTTGGGTCAAAGTTGCAACTGTGAACAATAAGAACATTAAAAAAATCAATTTAATTTTTTTTTTTTTTTTTTTTTTTTAAAGAACTAGATTAATTTTGAATTTTATATCACAATTTTTTTTATTATTATTTTTTAAAACCAAACTAGTTTATAGTAGGCAAGACATTTTGATTCTGTGGAATTCTATGTTAATTTTGTGTTTCTATTTGTACAGTACTGCTTGACCGACAAGCCAGAGAAACTTCCGTTTGATCCAGCGATGACCTGTGTCAAGGAATACCCAATTACATCGTACCAACCAGTCTACTATGTGGCTAACAGTTTTGAAGATGCTAAAGAGAAACTTGAGTAGGTAGTTTTGTGTCACGTCATTTGAATATCAGTTGGGGTTTTCTGTTCTACTTATATATTATATATTGCACATCAATATGACAAAAACAGTAGCATACTCGTAAAGATGAACCTTTGTACAAGAAACAATAACATGGAGATCTACATAAACCAGTGTTGAATTAACATCGACACCAAATAGCAACTTCAAGTTTATATAGAGAATTTGTTGTTACCTAAATATTACACTTACTGCAATGAAATGTAAAATTCTGTCATATTTTTTGTTATACTTTCTTTTTGTATTATACAGCTAAATGTGTGTATTCTGTTTATTTTTAACAGATTGTTTGCACAGACTATTCCTCGCCCATTCACTGCGTGGTACAATGCCTACACTCAGAGTGTGGAAGTCATCAACAGCAAGGAACAAGTCATCAACTTGACCAAAGCCATAAGAGGTCAGAAATATTGTATAATTTATAATTACTAACTTGCAACTGTCATACAATTTACTCTATTCTGATTGATCGATGTCACTAAACAACTGAATGTTATCCTTCTATAAACCTCAGAAAATGATGCTATTACATCAAATGGGACATCATTATGTTTTGTGAATTTATTGACATTTAACAGTGACAAATTTAGTATAAAATCACTGCACTATTTTTTTTTTTTTACTACATATTTCCAGTGAGAAGTATAAGCTGTATTTTTAAAACTTGAGATGTTTTTTCTAAGTAAGTATAACAAATCTGGTTTTTTCTTTAAAATGCTTTAAAAGAAAATACCTAGCTTATAAAACCATATTTATGGGTAAACATTTGTATTAAGTTTTAATCAACTTTTAAAATGAAAATGATTCATTCTTGTCTATTTTAGGTGATCTGGGACTGCTTGAAGATGCCATTTCTAAACTGAAGTAAACAGGGAAGGCAGTGAATTAAAATTATATTTGGAAAACTGACGGCATTAAATGATCACTCAACTTAAGTCATAGCAAACAGGGTTTAAAATTACTGTTGTGTTGTAATTTGTTGAAAGAAGAAGATCTAGCAATTTTTGTCTTATGTGTTACTATTGTCATCTGTGGGATTTTATTTAGTGGTATGCAACCCAAAAGTACTATCTGCTTAGTAAAGGTGGCTGCTTCAACAGGTTTGATTGTAAGTTGGCAATTGTGTTTTTTGTACATATATTTTGGCTATGTCAAGGATAAGGTGATTTTCAATCTTTATTTTACATTGTTATAATTAGGTACATAAAAACTAGTTGGGTTAAAACAGAAGTGAGTTCAATCTGAGTCTATAGTCTATAACTGATTGTAGACTAGTAAATATTATAGTCTATGATTGTAGACTAGTAAATATTATAGTCTATAACTGATTGTAGACTAGTAAATAGTATAGTCTATATCTGATTCTAGACTAGTAAATAGTATAGTCTATAACTGATTGTAGACCAGTAAATAGTATAGTCTATATCTGATTCTAGACTAGTAAATAGTATAGTCTATAACTGATTGTAGACCAGTAAATAGTATAGTCTATATCTGATTCTAGACTAGTAAATAGTATAGTCTATAACTGATTGTAGACTAGTAAATAGTATAGTCTATATCTGATTCTAGACTAGTAAATAGTATAGTCTATAACTGATTGTAGACTAGTAAATAGTATAGTCTATATCTGATTCTAGACTAGTAAATAGTATAGTCTATAACTGATTGTAGACTAGTAAATAGTATAGTCTATATCTGATTCTAGACTAGTAAATAGTATAGTCTATAACTGATTGTAGACCAGTAAATAGTATAGTCTATATCTGATTCTAGACTAGTAAATAGTATAGTCTATAACTGATTGTAGACTAGTAAATAGTATAGTCTATATCTGATTCTAGACTAGTAAATAGTATAGTCTATAACTGATTGTAGACCAGTAAATAGTATAGTCTATATCTGATTCTAGACTAGTAAATAGTATAGTCTATAACTGATTGTAGACCAGTAAATAGTATAGTCTATATCTGATTCTAGACTAGTAAATAGTATAGTCTATAACTGATTGTAGACCAGTAAATAGTATAGTCTATATCTGATTCTAGACTAGTAAATAGTATAGTCTATAACTGATTGTAGACTAGTAAATAGTATAGTCTATATCTGATTCTAGACTAGTAAATAGTATAGTCTATATCTGATTGTAGACTAGTAAATAGTATAGTCTATAACTGATTGTAGACTAGTAAATAGTATAGTCTATAACTGATTGTAGACTAGTAAATAGTATAGTCTATAACTGATTGTAGACTAGTAAATAGTATAGTCTATATCTGATTCTAGACTAGTAAATAGTATAGTCTATAACTGATTGTAGACTAGTGGGATCTGGTTCCAATCGGATGGAAGAAAGCTATATGTAATTGAAAAGAATTTTGTAACTTCACACCTCTGCCTAAGTTTATATTAACAAGTGTTTACATCAAATGCTCATGTGTACAATTTTAACTGAACTAGTTTTTATCTATACACATAGTATACTGAGAGGCATAAAAACACAATATGTATTCAAAATATTTTTTCTTATATCCATTGCGTTATTTATGTCTCTCAGAATACTTATTGTTTGCCTTTTGAATCATAATATATCAGTATACTGGTATACTGCACATTCTACTTATTTACAGTTGATTTTATATTTTGACATTGTTAGATTCAATAGTTTATGGGAAAAAATTTTTGTTAGGATTCATAACATTATTATTTGTAGGATGTTGAATTTATCACATCAAAAACACTTTTTACACTTTACATTTGTAAACAGGTATGTAAGTTTTTTGTATATTTACCACAGCATAAAACTTTTATTTCCATAGGCCTATACTGTATTTAAACTAACAATGTAAACACATATACAATTGAAAATCTAGTCAGGTTATCATTTAATAAATATTATAGAATTGCTTTAAAGTGATCTAGTCATGTAAACATTGCATTAAACACTTCTTTACTCTCAGGCGGTATAAATATCTAGGATTTTTTGTATAGTAGATAATTAACTATGATAAATCAAATTCAGTTTAAAACAATAGGATTTCTTTGTTTTTTAAATTGTATTCAAATGTGACAGATTTGATTGAAATGCAGACTCAAATGCATAATACATGTAGTAAGGATTACTCAGAATGCAATACATTTTTTGTTTCATTATTTGATAGTTAAGTAACTATTTGGAGAGTAATTTGACATAAGATTCAAATATGAACCAGGGCTCCATTCTACGAAGCAATCTTAGCACTAAGATTACCGTAAGTGCATAATTACCATATGCATTTAAGGTGACCTTGGCACTAAGATTGCTTCGTGGAATAGGCCCAGATGTAGTGTTTGGATTATATATTCAGCAGATTTGCTTGGACATTCCAAACACTGTTTACACCCAACAAGTATAAAAAATTGTTTTCATATTAATATTTACCGTGTATATACTATTATGTTTTTCATTTTTAAAAAATTGTCATTTTTGGTGACTGGTGTGCAAGTTTAAATTTTAACTCAATGTGGGATTTTTATATACATTTTAGCCCGGTTTCTTTTACTTAAGGACCAAGATTGGTTACCGTTACATATTTTATAACCATTGTTCTTGTTACGGATGTACTTATTTTATAATGGCTTTTAAGTTGCAGTTAATTAACAGGAATATTAACACATATTGCATTTACAAATTTATAACAAAGCAATATTTTATGCTATTAAAAGTTATGAAATATTTATAGTGTGTATTATTGTGAATACATATACTTCTCAACTGTACACTATGTATGAAATAATTAAAACTGTATTCGATTGCAATTTTCATAAAAGCCGGACGAGGTTAGTATGCATTACTTGCAGGGATTGAAATGTTGTTTTTAAAAATCCAAAACCAGTCTATTTTTCAATGTACCGGTAAATTAAAAGGCAGACTAATGAGGTTCTATGTATTGATGATTTAGTATACTGAACTCCACTGAAAAAGCACCAGTCAGATTTGTAGTTGTCAAAATGATACGAGAAGAAATAATAATACATTTATCCGATTTTGTATAACTGAATGTAATCTGGTAGGTAATAAATAACCCCAAAATTGTGTACAAGGGTTAGGGTTATTGTATTTTACAGCAACCCAACACTTATTAACAAATTAACAACTGAAAATTGGGTGGTTTGTTTTTTGTGGAGTTCAGTATACTTTAATCTTAAAAACTAAGTTTATCCATCATTGCGTGTGTATATTGTATAGAGAATAACTAGTTAATGACGTAGGATATCTGCTTTATCCTTTGAAGGTAAGGATGGAAAATTCTGTGAGGCTCTGCCGAGTGGAATTTCTCATTCGGTCTTAACAGGATAAAGCAGATATCCAACGTCATTAACTAGTTATCTTTATCCTGCAGACCATAAAAATTCAGAGGAAAAGCTATTATTACTGTTATTTTAGCCACAATGTATGATGTAGAGGTCAAATGAGTTATTTTGTAATGTAGCAATGCATGTGATGTCACTCATACATGGGCGGATCCAAGGGGGGGGACCAGGGGGACGCGTCCCCCCCAAAAATTGTTCAAGTGCCCTCAAAATGTCCAAGTGCCCTTTTTGTTTGTAGAATTTTTTTTTTTTTAAGTAAACAATAATTATATTGTAGATAAATGAAATCAAGATTTTCGTGTACATGCGCAAGCTTGCAGATATGTGTCTGTGTTATTGAGTCTCAATGGGGCCCCATTGAGGTTCTAACGCGAGTGACGCCAATTTACTTCATTATTGCTAGTATATTATGACGTAGAACTGTAGGAATTCATATTAATTGTAAATATCAAAACTTGTAGTAAGGTGCCCTTTTGACGAGTCAATGTGCCCTTCTTTTTTGGTCCCCCCCTAAAAATATTTCCTGGATCCGCCCATGCTCATATGACTTTGGCTAATAGCAGGATATGACTTTGCTTTATCCGTCATCATATTCTGTCAATAGAAACGGTGGTTGCAGGATAAAATAGTATGAACAGGTAAGTTGTCCTTTGATAGTTCATTTTTGAATCTTAAAATATGTTCCTTCGGTAGGCCTATAGTTAATTTTTGAATCTTAAAATATGTTCCTTTGGTAGGCCTATAGTTCATTTTTGAATCTTAAAATATGTTCCTTTGGTAGGCCTATAGTTCATTTTTGAATTTTAAAATATGTTCCTTTGGTAGGCCTATAGTTCATTTTTGAATTTTAAAATATGTTCCTTTGGTAGGCCTATAGTTCATTTTTGAATCTTAAAATATGTTCCTTTGGTAGGCCTATAGTTCATTTTTGAATTTTAAAATATGTTCCTTTGGTAGGCCTATAGTTCATTTTTGAATTTTAAAATATGTTCCTTTGGTAGGCCTATAGTTCATTTTTGAATCTTAAAATATGTTCCTTTGGTAGGCCTATAGTTCATTTTTGAATCTTAAAATATGTTGTTCCTTTGTTAGGCCTATAGTTCATTTTTGAATCTTAAAATATGTTGTTCCTTTGGTAGGCCTATAGTTCATTTTTGAATCTTAAAATATGTTGTTCCTTTGGTAGGCCTACAAACATGAATACAAAGTGTCTAGGCCAAAAATACTGAGAAATGGCAAGTTGGAGAAAACAATGTTTTGTTAAGAATAGCTCCTGTAAAACATTTCAAATTCATAATGCATGTATTTTATTATCAAACATTTATGGAATTAATATTAATTAATTTTGGTGTATTTAATTAATATAACTGGATGTGGTAAAGGTTGTTTTGAAGAACATTGTGGTTTAGGAGACTTTTCTATAATATATGTTGTTTTAATATTGTTGATACTAGAGGTTTGAACTACCCTTTTTAATAATAGTAATAATATATTATGCTGTAAATATGCTTCCATATACATACAGTTGGAATTGTATATAGACCATATTGGTGTAAAAAATGTTCTGGTTAATTTTTTGTTTTGTTTTCATATTTTATTCTAAAAACATAATTTGTATAATATATAATATGTGGCAGCTGTTACACAATTATTTGGTAGAAGTAGAAAAGATGATTCTGTATTTATTACTGATAAAAAAAACTACATTCTGGAGGGGTATTGTAACTTCATCTAGCATGTATATTGGTTCAGGAATTCAAAATTTAGGAAGTTGTTATAAATTAAATGTGATATATATATTTATTATACATCTATATATTTTAATGGGGGTTTGGGTGAAATATTTTTTATAGCACATTGAGCAAAAATATTTTTTTAAAATAATTTGGCAAAGTAAAAAAAACCCAGGAATAGGTGGAGATGAAACCTTAGATTTTATAATGGCCTAAAACACATTAAATAGGCGGGATCTTGGAACATGCCATGTGATTAGGGACATCCCACCCTTTCTATGTGATTTCTAGAATTTAAATAGCAGAAGGCAGGTCTTGTATTTAATAGTTTTATTCTATACACATGTATATGTTTACATCATCTGCTGATAATAAATGGCATTAACAATTATAATTGATAATTGGTTTTTTTGGTTTTTTAAAAATATTATTCAATTTTCTTTTAGCAGTACTACAAGGTCACCACACAATTAAACTAATACACATATGTGTAATTTGTAAGGGATGGCATTTTGGAGGACTCAGAATGAGTGAATGTTTAATGACACCACAGCACAAAAAATACATCAGCTATTCTATAAACTTTTAACACAAGACAGAGAGAATACTACATGAGTGACCGTTAAATACCATATATCTTACAAGTTGTTTTAAAACTTAATTTAATGAGCAAAAATGAGCTGGATACAATGTTAAACAAGTTTTAAGATAAATGCAGTGTTTCTGCCAGAAAGAAATTGTTGGGTATGGCACTAATGAATTGAATGTGACCACAGTTAACGGGGTATGAGGAGCCTCTCCCAGAAAAAAAAAATGGATCAAGTTTAGGATTAGGGTTTAAAAAATCATACAGTAATGATAAAGAGTAATTAATTTTGTCAAAAGGTTAACTTTAAAAAAAAAATCTGCTAAATTTTGGGGGCATGTCGCGATCCCGTTTTTACCCTCTGGCAGAAACCTTTAAATGGTATCTAATAGACACAAATGTAGTATTTTATTTATTATTAAAGATCTACAAAACCCAAGTTTATAATAAATTTGAATGTTTTACCTATTTACAGCCTTTTTTGCTTCTAGTGAACTTGTTCATCAGAGTAATCAGTTTCAGGTTAACTTGTATTTCACAGTGTAGTCAATTTTTATAGAACTTTTTTCATTGGATGGTATTGGTTATGGTGACTGGGTCATTGCCTAGATGCAGCCAGTTGTACGTCTTTAAATCTAAATAGTACATGTGTGTTATTAGTGTATATCATGTATAACAAATAATGTTCTCACCATTGGGTGTGCAAGAAAATTACATAGTACCAAGCAATTGGGGTGGGGTGGAGAAGAGCCACACACACCTACACGTACATGTACTATGTTGAGAATTACATGGTACTAAGCAATTGGGGTGGGGTGGAGAAGAGCCACACACACCTACACATGTACATGTACTATGTTGAGAATTACATGGTACTAAGCAATTGGGGTGGGGTGGAGAAGAGCCACACACACCTACACATGTACATGTACTATGTTGAGAATTACATGGTACTAAGCAATTGGGGTGGGGTGGAGAAGAGCCACACACACCTACACATGTACATGTACTATGTTGAGAATTACATGGTACTAAGCAATTGGGGTGGGGTGGAGAAGAGCCACACACACCTACACATGTACATGTACTATGTTGAGAATTACATGGTACTAAGCAATTGGGGTGGGGTGGAGAAGAGCCACACACACCTACACATGTACATGTACTATGTTGAGAATTACATGGTACTTAGCAATTGGGGTGGGGTGGAGAAGAGCCACACACACCTACACATGTACATGTACTATGTTGAGAATTACATGGTACTAAGCAATTGGGGTGGGGTGGAGAAGAGCCACACACACCTACACATGTACATGTACTATGTTGAGAATTACATGGTACTAAGCAATTGGGGTGGGGTGGAGAAGAGCCACACACACCTACACATGTACATGTACTATGTTGAGAATTACATGGTACTTAGCAATTGGGGTGGGGTGGAGAAGAGCCACACACACCTACACATGTACATGTACTATGTTGAGAATTACATGGTACTAAGCAATTGGGGTGGGGTGGAGAAGAGCCACACACACCTACACATGTACATGTACTATGTTGAGAATTACATGGTACTAAGCAATTGGGGTGGGGTGGAGAAGAGCCACACACCTACACATGTACATGTACTATGTTGAGAATTACATGGTACTTAGCAATTGGGGTGGGGGTGGAGAAGAGCCACACACACCTACACATGTACATGTACTATGTTGAGAATTACATGGTACTAAGCAATTGGGGTGGGGTGGAGAAGAGCCACACACACCTACACATGTACATGTACTATGTTGAGAATTACATGGTACTAAGCAATTGGGGTGGGGTGGAGAAGAGCCACACACACCTACACATGTACATGTACTATGTTGAGAATTACATGGTACTAAGCAATTGGGGTGGGGTGGAGAAGAGCCACACACACCTACACATGTACATGTACTATGTTGAGAATTACATGGTACTAAGCAATTGGGGTGGGGTGGAGAAGAGCCACACACACCTACACATGTACATGTACTATGTTGAGAATTACATGGTACTAAGCAATTGGGGTGGGGTGGAGAAGAGCCACACACACCAACACATGTACATGTACTATGTTGAGAATTACATGGTACTTAGCAATTGGGGTGGGGTGGAGAAGAGCCACACACACCTACACATGTACATGTACTATGTTGAGAATTACATGGTACTAAGCAATTGGGGTGGGGTGGAGAAGAGCCACACACACCTACACATGTACATGTACTATGTTGAGAATTACATGGTACTAAGCAATTGGGGTGGGGTGGAGAAGAGCCACACACACCTACACATGTACATGTACTATGTTGAGAATTACATGGTACTAAGCAATTGGGGTGGGGTGGAGAAGAGCCACACACACCTACACATGTACATGTACTATGTTGAGAATTACATGGTACTTAGCAATTGGGGTGGGGTGGAGAAGAGCCACACACACCTACACATGTACATGTACTATGTTGAGAATTACATGGTACTTAGCAATTGGGGTGGGGTGGAGAAGAGCCACACACACCTACACATGTACATGTACTATGTTGAGAATTACATGGTACTAAGCAATTGGGGTGGGGTGGAGAAGAGCCACACACACCTACACATGTACATGTACTATGTTGAGAATTACATGGTACTAAGCAATTGGGGTGGGGTGGAGAAGAGCCACACACACCTACACATGTACATGTACTATGTTGAGAATTTCTGGAACAGATCTTGTACAAGACTAAATTTCCAAAATATTAAGCAAAGAAAACAAAACCAAAACCAACAAAGTCATGTCATTTATAAATATTTGTTTTACAATGGATTTTATATCTGAAAATAAGTCACAATGAACTTTATGATTCTGTCTGTATGATGAAAATGAAACCTGACTTGATGAAGTAAACCTTAAAGATATCCAGGACATGAATGATGTTTTACAAAACTTGCTCAAGTGGCCATCTCTGTGTCGGACACCTGTGTTAAAAGGCCATTATTCTTCCAAATCAAGTAGTGTTGCACAGAATAAGATATACAGAGAAGAAAACATTTTTAAGTCTTCAACAGTATAAGGTTATAGTGGCTTTTCACTGAAGCACAAGGATTTTCAGCTTGCAATATCTAAGAGCCACTCATTTTAATTTAATATACCACTGTTTATGTGGTTACTTGACAGGTTTCACTAGGTCTAACAAAATACAGTCAAATGTATTTATTTCACATTTCTCTATCTTGAATATCATGAACATTTTTAAGAGTCCAGTTCGTCATCCTGGACATTAAGAATTGTTTTGGTTCATCTTGAATCTTATAAATGTCGAGTTGATCCTTGAGATTGTTTGGTTGATCTTGAACATTATGAAGTGTTTGGTTGATCCTGGAGATTATGAAGTGTTCAATTGATCCTGAACATTATGAAGTGTTTGGTTGATCCTGAACATTATGAAGTGTTCGGTTGATTTTGAACATTATGAAGTGTTCGGTGGATCCTAAATATTATGAGGTGTTTGGCTGATCCTAAACATGAAGTGTATGGTTGATCCTGAACATTATGAAGTGTTTGGTTGATCCTAGAGGTTATGAATTTTTTGGTTGATCCTAGAGATTATGAAGTGTTTGGTTGATCCTGAGATTAAGAAATGTTTGGTGTGGAACTGTATTACAGACACATTTCACTTTTGTGATGTATGTTGTAATTGCTTATAAACATAAAAACTAAACCAGTTTCTGTGATGTAGGTTTCATTATGAACAGAATGGTTTAAAGCCAAGTCTTTGTTGTAGGTTTAATATAAACTCTATACTTACGGCCAAGTTAATGACATAGTCACTAGAGCAGTCTTTATGATATTGACAGTAGATAAGATTTATAATCAAAACATTAAAGTCCAATTCTGTCATGTTGGTTGTAGGTTTAATACATGAAGTACTTATGGCCTGGTCTGTGAGGTACGTTTCATTTCTTGTAAATATAAAGCAATTTCTGAGACCTACACTGTAGGTATTTCTTACAGAAACAGTCACTGAAGCAGTCTTTATGACATAGCCAGTAGGTTTATTTACAAACAAAACATTTATGGCCAACTCTGTGATGTTGGTTGAAGGTTTTAATACAATTGGTGCTTATAGCCAATTTCTTATAAAATATAATAAACTAAAGCAGTCTGTGACCTAATCTATAGGTTTTGCTTATAAACAAAACAAAACAAAATTCTGGCCAAGTTCTTTCACCTAGACTGTGTATTTCTTAGAAACAAATCTTAAATCATCATATTCCTTGCCAGGCCTGTAAAGCTGTGTTCTGCTGATTGTCACATAACTGGAATTACCATGTTTGTCGTTATGCTGGATGTCACAAGACTGGTATTACAAGGTTTGCCATGAGTTCACGCACTGCAGGGAATATTGCACACTCGGTGTGGTTCTGGTAGGTGTCCGTGAACCTCTTGAGCATCATCGTGACAGCGCTCTGCACCGGTGTCTGCATGTGCTGCTGCTGCGGTACTGGTGCCCGTGGCTCCACCTGGCTGATGTTGTTCGCCTGGATGTCGTACAGCAGGGGGATGTGGATCGACTGAGGCTCTTTGCCGGATGGAAGGTTCAGGCCAATTCGTGTGAACTGAAGCTGGTTGAAATATAAGACAGTGTCATAATTTAAGCAGTTTCAAGCAAATTATACAAAGATTTTAGCTTCAAATTTTTTATAACACAAATGCTTACTAAACATAATTTTTATTAAAATCATTTTAGATGATTTACATTTAAATGTATATGTCAATAAAGTAGATTGCACATAGCTACCAGCTTGAAGTACTAGCTAGAGTCGCTCAGAGTTTTAAATGAATTAATTTCTTTTAAAACTGATAAATATAAAAACAAGTGTGCTATCAATAAAAAAAATATATAGCAGTTAAAATGGTGTGAACATAAACAACATCTCTATCCGAAGTATTTGTTGCTTTTACAGTGTTTCATTTATCCCAACAACTGTTCTAGTTATTTTTGCCAGGGGCCTAATTCACTAAACTCTTGCAACTTTGCGATCTTACAGTGCAATGCTAAAAGACTTACAAAGAAGATGCTTTGTTGTCTAGCAGAGCCTAAGAGACCTTTGTGAATTAGGCCCCAGATGTGCAAATAAATCTGTTGCTTACCAGTTCAAGACATGTTCTTCAAAGTTTTTTTAAAAAGAAAGTAATGGAACTTTAAGACTTACCACAATGAGCATTTTATTTTTGATGACCACAGCAGGGGTGCCTGGGGGTGCTATAAAGTTGAGAACATTTGGCGGAATGGTTAGGCACCACTGAACAGACCACTTAAAATTCCTATCTGGCATCTGTAACAAACATCAATAAATTAAAAATAAAACACTCTTGAACCTCATGGTTTGCTGAAAACAATATGTGAAGGATACTCCAGCATGGATATTAAAAAAACCCAAGAGGAATGTTTAGACAAAGTCCATTGTTTTACCATGTCTACCATATTTTTTAAATGAGACTTTTGTCCTAAGTATTTATCACACTTCCAAAAGTGTATACGGCTGGGGGTAATGGTGGCTATGGGTGGAGTAGGCATCAGTCCCACTCTCAAAAATATCTGGACAAATTCTTAACCTGACTTCTAACCTCTGGCACTTTCCCCCTGGATTGGCCTGAACATATCAAATACTGTAAATCATGTAATTAATACATCATGATATTACTGCGTCCGTACATGAGTGAACAAAAATCAATATTTTTATTAATGCGTCGGGCAAAAAGTCCACATCACATAAAAACCACAGTTGTGTTGTTATTATATTGTTTGGGCTTCATCTTTCATGTTAAAAGAAGTCAGTAGTTTTCACAGCTACTACATAACCTGAACTTCAGGCTGAAGCTAATTGTATGGTGGGTCGACCAGGAAGCCCTAATTACTTAAAGTAGTGTAATTAGTATAACTACACCTTATTGTTAAGGGTATGCCTCGCACTTTTGTGTGGTGATTGCTTCAAATTAATCCACCAGCAGGAATAAACGGTAAACGGGTCGCTATTACAGGGCACAATATTTCACGCGAACGCAGACGTATTATTCTAACAAATGTTTTAGACTGATTTTATACACTTGATGTGCAGCACAGGAATAGACGTTAACAAATGCGATATATTGCAACAGTGACAACAAATTAAATGCCATGTATATAATATAGTCGAGCCAAATGGTTTGAAGAAATATG
Source organism: Gigantopelta aegis (assembly GCF_016097555.1). Lineage (NCBI taxonomy): Eukaryota > Metazoa > Mollusca > Gastropoda > Neomphalida > Peltospiridae > Gigantopelta > Gigantopelta aegis. The sequence continues at coordinate 17,346,737 of NC_054702.1, forward strand.
CACGGATTGTTGGTTACGGTTATATAATTTTCTACTGTTTCATTTTTAAAGGAATATATTTAGTAATAAAATCTGTTGATTATAATTTTACAAATGTTCAAAACAGTTTAAATGTATACAGTAATCCAGAAGTGTAAAATGTTTTTGAAAAATACATCGCAAAATGAGATTTTTAAAAACAAAACATTTGGAGCAGCACTGTATTATATAACCGCTATGATATTCCAGGAAATTGAAAATAGAATGGCAACATCAAAACCAAAGAAAGATTCTTGTAGTATTCACAAAAAGACCAAAAAATAATTGTATTTTGTTTCATCTTTATATTATAAAAGTTTTATTTTATTGTTATTTATTTATTTTATTTAGAAGTATTATAGTAAAATCCTGCACATTTTTTGTATTGGGAATGAGACTAAACAAAATGCGTCAAGTTATTATTGTGTCAATGTGTTCGCCGCATTTTTCGCATTAATTACTTGCTCGCATTAAGTTCATGATTTACAGTATCAACATTTTCCATTGATTCCAAAGCAACCTTTTCTGGTCACATGATACTTTTTTTTGATAGCTACTTCCTTTTTTTTCCTGGAGCACTACTGGCAGGAGAAATGGAAGTGGGGATACAAGTAGTGGGACTACTGGTGGGGGAGTGTCAGATCAGAGGTCAAGTTATGTTACAAAAGAAATAACCACTTTCATAATGAAAATCTGAGGAAACAAAATATCATCCATCAATCTCAAAACACTTGCAGGCCCGTATAATTAAATAGCATTAATATATTACATATATCTATTACTGGCCATTCAGTTTGGTACGAGTTAAGCACATTCCCCAAGTCCTTGCCATTCCACAAAATGTCAATGCTTTGTTGTTTCATGCATGCTTTCTGCAGGCAAAAAAAATCTCAAATTACTGTGATATTGTTTTTATCATGGCCCTATTACTGCAAATTAATACATTAGGGACGATTTATGCCGATTTAACACAGATTAACTTACAAGCTCTAGTCTCATGATCTGTACACAATCTCGCAATATCCTGGACGGTGCGCCCAGCAATCGACTGAATGCTGTTAAAGCATTAGCCTTGTAGGGAGGGCAAGCAGCCTAGCAGAAAGAGAAAACAAAACAATAAAGATCAAATAATCTATAGAACCATGAATACAAAGGTCAATAATATTTATTAATATATGGTTGAAATACATCTATCACAGAGTAACCACAGAAATATATATAATATTTGAAAATACAATAATCTATATTTTAATGATCAAAATAACAAAGATGGCATGGAATTTTCAATATAATACAATGTTTCATGTAACTATGCATAGTTAAAAAGTAAATCCTTCTTTTTTAAAGTAAGGCTAGGTTTTTTTTTAAAGATAGTTCAATAAAATAAATGTGCACAAAATTACCTTCATTTCAAAGAACTTCTCAATAATCTGAAGCTCTTCGGCAGCAAACACATCTTTACAATCTACAAAAGAAAATAATTTTTGTTTAACAAGTCGTGAATTGAAAAAAAAAAAAGTTTTTAAGGAAGTGTTAGAATGTTTTATATAAAAATATATTACATTTTTCTCGGAAAATTAAGTTAAATATCAGTTTGATACAAAAATTTCTATATGAATGGACCACACACTCCACCATAATATTAATATATACTGATTTAAAAAAAAGTGAATAACTGTACAAACCAGGTGACTGGAAAACCTTGAGTTGAAGTGACTGAAGTGTAGGAGGATGTAGGTTAACTTTGCACTGAAGCCCGTCGACCTTGAACATTACAACACCAGGCTCTACTGGTGGCAAGTGAGTTAACTGTAATTGACAAAAGAGAACAATAATTGATTAAAACAAAAGTAAATATATACGATTATTACCCATATGGGCTCAAACATACGGGGTAATATTTTCTCGATCTCTGCACAGTGTGCAGATTGCTTCTACAGCCACTGATTGGCTGGCTTTAAAATCACGACGTTTGGTTGGTTGCTTGCCATGGCCGGAACTTCACTTTCATTCATATAATTTTTTCATTCATGAGTCAGATTACACATACGTTATACGATCTACAAAGATTTACAAAAACAAATGGACTCATTTGTTTCGTAAACATGAAATGATATATTTTCATAAGCAGCAGCTTTAATAATATATAAAAATAATTATTTTCAAATGCAAATACAGTGGTATTATTTTGTACTGTAAACATTTGGCTGTAAAGAGAACGCCGTTATGCTATGACGTCACTTACATTACGTCATGTAATGCGCATAAGATTATATCACGTAATGGCTGATGTTGTAGACTGCAGAGGAATTTTTACATTAAAAATCACTTAAAATTGACAATGGGTAATAAAGAGAATAATCAACCCGCTACGGCTTTGGTTTACAACATTCATTCACTCTGGACAGATAATTCATAATTCCTCGTAGCTCGTTAGTTATTCTCTAATTATCAGGCCATAGTAATAGCAGGAATAGAGGATATAATAAAGGAAAGGAACATAAAGGAACTGAATATCTGTTAATACAAAACTAAAGACAAAAGACAGAAATATGGAAAACCTTACATAGTCTTACTATAAAGAGTACAGTGTTACTGTAAGCTATTCATCCAAAATATCCAAAACAACAAGGACAGGAATGTTTTTTGGTTGTACAAAAAAAAATCCCGAACAATCTGGAGTATTTTCATGTACATCAACAGCTTTACAAAATATCTAATCAGCAGTTATAAAATAAATTTTGTTACACATTCATTTATTTTTTTATCAAACTGCTAACAATATATATATTTGTTGTCCAGCATAAACACTGGAACAAATCCTAATAAATAATTTTAAAAACAAAACAAATAAAAAAGCATTAAGCTGTACTCAGTCTGCATGTTGCACTGCTAACAATTTTGTACTTATTTATTTTTTTGTCCACCATAAACATTACAACAAATTAAATAAAATAACTTTTAAGACAAAAAATACAAGTAACAAAAAAGCATTAGGACGTACTGAATCCTCGGTCTGCACGTTGCGTGACAGCTGTTTCTTCAAGAAGATGCATCCAAAGAACCTCTCCAGCGGGGAGACCATAAGAAACTGCGCCCCAGAGAGTGAGGTTGGTGTTAGCATGTTGTTGAATGCCTCGTGGGACAGCAGCAGCGGAACTGAGGCTGCCCAAGACCTCTGAGGAAGGACTCGCGATGGGTGGTTTACCACTGAAAACACAAACAGCAACAGTAAACTTTAACAACATGGGGATTGGCAGTACCTATAGTCCTTTCCACAGGGAACGTCTTTTTTCATACTATAGAATGTTTTCTAAATTGCATGCAAAACTATGGGGATTTTTTGTGTTATTTGCAACACTTTAAACTTTTCTTCTTACATCACACCAAACTAAAAGGATGTGACAGACGATAGCAATTTTATTAAGTTAAGCCATTAAAATTTTAAAGAACAGATCAGCCTGATATAATTCGTTTTAGCATACTTCTTTTAATTTACTTTTTTTTTTTTAAGATTACAAAAAAACTAATTCAGCTACCGACCTACTGAAATAGTGACTCAAATTACATGAAACCAATTTTTCTTGTTAAAGATAGTCTAATCAAAGCAGAAATTAATAATAAAAGATAAAATTTTGGACAGATATGATGAGAGACCCAGCAGAAACCAAGAGTTTGGTGTTTTCAACCAACAACAGACTTTTATGGACATTATTAGGAGTATTGATATAAGTAGGGTTTATCATAACATTATTTTCTCTTTGAATCATATACTGCTAATATTTTAGATTTGAGCAAAGCATTTGACTTGGTGGATCACCAAATCTTGCTACAAAAACTAACTGTCACCAAATACAGTTGAATGGTTTAAGTCATACTTAAGCAACAGAAAACAGTGTATACAAATTAACAATATTAGCTCCAAAGAATTGGGTATAGTATCTGGTGTGCCTCGAGGCTCTATTCTTGGGCCTATTTTATTTCTTATGTTTATAAATGATCTTCCATTATCTACCCAAAATGTCAGTGTAGATATGTATGCAGATGACACGACATTACACACATCTGGCAGACATTTGTCTGTAATAGAGACTACGTTACAAACAAACTTAGATGCTGTAAACTCTTGGTACATCAATAATAATATGTCTATAAACCCATCTAAAACTACATGTATGTTAATTGGTACACAGCAAAAATTGGGCCAAACTGGTCAGTTGTAACTAAATATCAATAATAACCCTATATCACCTGCTCATTGTCAAAAACATTTAGGACTCTGTGTTGATCAGACTCTGTGTTGATCAAAATCTTAGTTGGAACACACAAGTTGATCATATTTGTTCACAAGTTTCATCTAAACTGGCTCTTTTGCGACGAATTAGCAAATTTCTCACCCCAGAATCAAAATCTCTATTCTATAATGCATATATTCTTCCCATATTTGATTATGGGTCAGTAACATGGGGTCGCTGCAATAAAATATACGTTGACAGATTAATAAAGCTACAAAAAAGAGTGGCTAGGCTAATCCTTGATAAACCACTGCTAACTCCTTCAGCAGATCTTTTTAAGGAATTACAGTGGTTGCCTTTTGATTATAGGTGCACATACCATACGGGTACATTGGTATATAAGACGTTGAACAATCTGACACCTGCATATATAAGTGGTTATGCCATACCATCATCAAGCTCAAATAAATATAACCTGAGATCAGCAACACATAATAATCTTGTATTGCCAAGACCCAACACTGAATTGTATAGACACTCCTTCAGATATTCCGGTGTTGAAACATGGAATACAATCCCAGATTCTATTAAAAAAAAGTGTATCCTTACTTTCATTTAAAAGACAATATAAAAAAAATTCATAACAACACTGGCTCTTGGTAATGTTCAGTAAAATCTTTACTCAGGAGTCTGTACGTTTAAATTATATTTGTTTATGATTATATCAAGTTGTGATAACATTTGTTTGTATATGTAAACAAAATTGTATTAATTATGTATGCATCATGGGTATTTACCTTATAGTTTCGATGCATTTAATGAAGAATAATTATGTTGTGTTTTGTTATTACATTGTTTATTTCATTATACGTTGAGTAATAATGTTTAATACTTAATAGAGAGAAGGCCACAAGGGAGATTAGTGTACTACTATTTGTGTAACCTTCTTTAAATAAAGATTATTATTATTATTATTATTGCACACAACTGTATGCAGGACTTTACCTGGTGATGCTGGAGAAGGCCCCTGCACTGAAGGCGAGTTCGGCCAGTTTCTCGTGCCCGGAGACGGCATGGCAAGATTAGAGCCAGGGTACGGAGAACCACCTTCCACCATGCCTGGAAACAAGCAAGCCATCAATTGTAAACTCGTATAAGAAGAGAAACAAAAGAAAGGAAAGAAGCACTAGTTGGAATAATAGCAGTGGAAAGTTTAATGGATCCACTGCTAGGAACTGATCGCAATACCGCTTGTACATCAGCATATTTGTACCAGCTTATAACATTAATAATAGCAGTGGAAAGTTTAATGGATCCACTGCTAGGAACTGATCGCAATACCGCTTGTACATCAGCATATTTGTACCAGCTTATAACATTAATAATAGCAGTGGAAAGTTTAATGGATCCACTGCTAGGAACTGATCGCAATACCGCTTGTACATCAGCATATTTGTACCAGCTTATAACATTAATAATAGCAGTGGAAAGTTTAATGGATCCACTGCTAGGAACTGATCTCAATACCTCTTGTACATCAGCATATTTGTACCAGCTTATAACATTAATAAAACTGAATCTGATGCAACTGTGACAAACTAATCTAAGCACAACTTCTTTTTTCAAATAGCAATGCTTTTAATTAGAATAATAAACATTTTCTCTCACAGTTTTGTGATTTACTGGGTAAGATTATTTAATTCAATGTTCTATGTTCAAGCTAAAATTAAACATTTTCTTTTATTTATTTTTTTATACACTTGCTGTAACACTTTCGGCAATAAAAGAATGTTAACTCCATATATTTACATCAATGGATCTATTTTAAATTCTTGACGCCATGATGCAAAAGACTTCTACAATATTAGATGAATGAGCACTTGAATGGCAATATGAGTGCTTACAAAAACAAAATGTTTCATTTAACAGCACACTCAACACATTTTACGAGTGCTTACAAGTCTGTACATCAATATTCATAAGGTGTATTTTAGCACAAGGCTCTTGGTAAATAATTGTAATATTTGTGCACAAAATAATCTTTGAATTGAGTTAGTAATGCACACACCTATTTTCAGAATTGAGTGGAAGCAAAAGAAAGAGCTGCATAAACATGCCTGAACAGCTGCATATGATATACCAGCAATGAAGCATGGGTCAGAATAGTTACATAACATGAGAAATACCTCATTGATTTGACAAATACTTTGTAATGGGACTAAAATTTACATTACTGAAGTCATGATGTTAATTTTTCAGTCAAATTAAGAAGGAAAAGAACTCTGTAAAAACTACTGTTTTTGTCTTGACAATTAGCTATGGTTCAACTAAAATATTAGAAACTGTATATTCATACAATAAAAGAAATTCTGTTGGTCAAATTGAAAATCTCAGTATACTGGAATGCCAGAAAGCTTATAAAAAACCCATTATATTTTCAGATTAAATATCTTACAACAAGCTAAAGTACATTCAACATAACAACAGTATTACACAGAAAATAGTGGAAAACATTCAAATCTCTAGTTAAATGGTTACCAATTAGAGGCAACCATGCAAAATATCTGTTTTCTACAAACAAAAGAGAAAATCCTTAGCTGACACCATGCCCTTGTTAAGTAATGAGGAGAAGACGGGGTTAAGAGTAAGACTGGACACATGCAATAAGAATGGCTGCTGGCTGTACTTTATTTTAACAAAGCATTTCTTAATAATAACTGTTCATTAAAAGCTTGGCTATCGCTGTTAATGATTAACTTTTAACCAAATTTATGTGTTGTACTGCTGAGTTCACTGGTATACTATCTACATCTTTTTGGATAAAATAAGATTTTTTTTTTTTTAAGGGATGTTCAAAATATTTCTAAGACCATTTAGTCATGATGAAGATTCATAGGTACATTTGTTCTCTATCATAGGTACATTTGTTTTCCAACTAGGGTTTTACTACCAGAAAAATAAATGCCCATTTCGGAAATTCTCACTCCTATTAAAAATAACACATAAAATGTTCAGTTTAAGTAATGATTCTTGGAAAGCTTCATTACTTTCTGTACATATCAATTTTAATTTTAATGAAAGTGACTTTACATGGATTTTTTCAAAAGTGGATTTTTTGTTTACAAAATTCAAATTTAACAATGACAGAGATAAATAAAAGTCAGGGGATGGGATGAAGCCTAGTGGTAAAGTGTCCACCTGATGCGCAGTCAATCTGGGGTCAATCTTCGTCAGTGAACCCATTGGGCCATTTGTTGTTCCAACCAGTGCACCATGACTGACATATCAAAGGCTGTGGTATGTGCTATTCTGTCCGTGGCATGGTGCATATAAAAAAATCCCTTGCTACTAATAGAAAAATGTAGTGGGTTTCCTAAGGCTATGTGAAAATTACCAAATGTTTGACGTCCAATAGCCGATGATTAATAAAGCAATGTGCTCTAATGGTGTCGTTAAACAAAACAAACTTCAACATTAAAATGAGAGCCACTTTCTTTTTACACATGTACAGTCTGTTACAAAACAAAGCATTTTACCAAAACGGAAACGATGTGGAGACAACACCCAAGATATTTGATGATGACAGGCAACAAGACAACAGCTAATAAATTGAAATGACTCTTACTTGGGCTAATAAACGAGCCAACTGGAGACTGCATGTGGATGCCTAGAGACTGGGGGGAGGGGGTCGGGACAAAAGAAGAGGGGGAGGGGACATGGAGCTGAGGGTTGCCGGGTGAACCTCCTGTTAGCAATGTACCTGGAGACGGATTGCCAATCAGTGTCGATGGGGATGGATTAACCTGGAAATTAGAACACAAAAATATAAGTCAATATTTATAAATACAAAATACATCACAGATCGAGAGAGACAGATGAATATAGAGATGAGACAGATACAGCTAGCCTTCTTGCATTTTGTTTTGTTTATGGTTTAATCAGGGTTCACCCTGCCCATTGCCAAATTTGCCAATTGCTAATTTTTATACAAAGTGGCTATAACATTTAGACTTTTGCTAATAAAATATTCCTTAAATTAACCTCTTTTGAATAATTTTTAAGGAAATACTCTGCATATCTGAAAACTGGCTAAACCAAAATTGTGACAACGAATAATGAGTAAAGCTGTTCAAATTGGATTCCTATTAAATGATTATTATTGAAGTTTTAAAAATTGTATTCAAAATGGTTGAAAAAAAAAGGCCATTGTACGAAATCAGCCCCATGTTCAGCCAACAAACGTTTCGTTAACATTTGCAAACTATTTGACTGATACCCAATGTAGCCATTTGGTTTATCGTGAAGTGCATAAACCAGTCTATCAGACATTTTTTCACTCGGTCTGGCTGAACACAGCCCAAGTTCCTACAAAGAGATGAAGAAAGTAGTATTATAAAAATAGATCTTACCCCTGTCGGCATTCTAGAAGCACCAGGTGAAGCTGGGGTGTGTGGGTTGGAGGGCGGAGTCATTGGATTACTATGGAAACGAAGACCCCCAATGCCAGGATCCTGCCGCTGTCGTGATGCAGGGGACCCCATGGTGGGTGTTGTCTGAGACATGAAGATGTCCATGGAGTCCATGTCGATGGGTGATGGTGGGTTGTCGTCCTGTGTGGTCGACCGGCGCCGGCCATGGCTCTGAGTTACTTTCTCATCAACATACATCTCCAGGAATGCCTGTAAAAACACAACAAAACACAAGTCCATTCTTAGACAAATTGTGATCCAATAACAGGGTTCTAATTGACAATAAAAAATAAAAATTGTACTATTTATATTATGAGATTTAAACAACACAGTTCTATTGCTTTACTGTGTCACTGAATCAGTAGGGTATCAACATTACTGCATATTAAAATGTATATTAACCAAACTTACAAAGTTCTAAATGTATTGGTGAACAATCATTCAGAGAAATTTCAAACCATATCTCAGGACAAATATGTCAGTTAAAACTCTGTTATTTTCATAACATTATATATCACAGGTGTATATAGTTTTTAAAAATCATTCTGGTGGTAAAAGAAAAAACTGAGTGGGGAGTATTCAATTTCAGTAGAAATATAAGATGTACCTACCCTCAAACCAGATGCAGGGTTACAGCCTTCTATCACTCTACTTGTGTCAAGTAAACTGAATGCACCATCTCTTATTGATACAACCTCGCCACTTTTGAAGCGAACATCTATACAGTAACTGACAAGAAATAAAGCAAAAGTTATTATCATAAGATTCATTGATAGGCCATTTCAATTAAGGGTCTCCTTTTCATCCCATCCGGAACATTCTTTTTTACTGCAAATAATTAAAAAAATAAAACAATGATTCAAACTTGATTAATTTATTCATTACTCCTAGGCCCAGGGCTGTTTATACACAGCTTTTCATCTCTACCATCTCCAAAATTTTAAAATTAAATATTTGCAATAACCAGAGTGTCCCGGACAGGACAAACAGGAGACCCATATTTGAAATGGCCCTTATTCACAATTATAACTATTATAATATATTGAAAGAAGGAATTAGGAAATTGAATTTAGTCAATGATTTGTTATTAGTGAATTTTTTTTTAAAAATTACACAAAACATTTAATAATAAAACAAATGAAGATCCATATTTATACAACATAATGAATTAAAAGAAAGGAATATTTGATGAAACTATACAGCATACATTAAACTATGGCTGTTTAATGTCTAACATATGATTATTTTGACATTTGGTTTATAGATTAAGAGACAAAACTTGCTGCTACCACACAGGCTATTCAGTGGCATTAAAGAGAATATTTCTCAGAAAGAAGACCGCACATATTATAAAAAATAAAGCAAACACTTAAAATGTTCAAACAACGACGATCAATAGGAGCAGAAGTGGTGGGAGACTATTTTAATACTTTTTCACACCATTTCATTGGAGAAAGTGATGTATTTATTAATTTACAAAAATGTTTATCATCAGAGTCAATAAAATAGCAAAAATTTATAAAATGTAACTGGAGGTGCAACAAAATTATTTTTTTAAATTTTATATTATTTTTGAGCTAGATTTGTAAGTGGAATACATTGTTGTTGACTATTTTAAGGAAACCGGAATTGAATTTTTTACAAGTGCACAAAACGCAAACAAGTTGTAATTACAAGTTTACAACTTTGAAAAATATATTTTTTTAGTCAATGATAGTGCCCATTTAGCCTATTATGGCATCTCTGATTACATCGTGTCATAGTAAACAGGTATTTTCAGAAGTCACATCAACATTTGTTCCTAATTTGCTCTCTCTGTTATCAGAAAAAGTTAATTTTGGTGTTATGAACAAAATAACATAGATTGATGTATGTTTGTTCCGGACAATTTGTGGTCTGATCGTGTAAATGTCAAAACAACCAGAGGCAGACCCTAAGCCATAGGAGCAATCCCCACATAAATATATTTAAATGCCCTTTTTTTCTGACAATTTTTAAGTAAGGTTTCATTGAATTGTCCTTTGACGAGTTGGTCCATATGCCTTTTTTCCCTTAGCCCCCCCCCCCCCCCCCAATATTTTATGGATCTGCCTCTGGTAACAACAGCCATTGTGACGACGTCTGACTGTATAGTGTAATAACTTTGTGTATGTATTTTCAGAATACGTTGATCTGAAGACAATCCTGACGTGAGTTGCAGACTGTGGCAGAACAGTGAACGTCGACACATTTTGCTTGGCATTCTGAAACAAATAAAAAACAAATATTTAAATACACAGTCTCCTGACACCATTAATATTGAGTTAAAGGCACTAATCCTCGTTATTAAGCAGAATAAAGTATTGTTCACTGTTTTTTATATTTAAATAACAAGTATTATTATCCACATCATTCAACGTAACCGGGTTAATAATAATCATATGAAGCACACGTGTAATAACAAGTGAAATGACGTAATTTTGGGAAGCGACATCATAACACGACATTGCTTCCCCAGTCCTAGCCCAGACTGTGCATGTGAAATATGACGTCATTTTGTCTTCTCCTTCTAGTTGTGGTTGAATTATTTTGAGATGGCTCTTGGGCCTTCTTATTCATAAATTGTTTTACAATAATAATGTGGATAATAAAGAAATTATTACACTCGCATGTGTGTCATACTGATTTTATGAAACTCGTGTCAGGATTTATGTATTTCCCTCGCTCTCACTCGGGCAATACAAATCTAATGTGTTTCTACTCATCCTGGTTTTTGTCGCAGCTCAAAATGCATTTTATGTTTAACAAAGAAGGTATGTACCTCAAAAAGTAGGGTCCAGTGGCTATTAAATTAAATTTTGTGTTAAGATATAAATAATCACTCTGTCATCACAGATTTTATTGTACAAAACTGCTACCAAAATGGACCATAAACATGATACCAAATTTGTTTTGCTTGTAAGTGTATTGCATGATATAATAAAATTCTAAAATACACAAAAAGCTATCTAAAGATGTTTTGTTAATCGTACCGGAAACGCTCCAAGTACCGGTGCTGTGGGAAGTTTGGCAATCGAAGACAGAGGCTGCCAAGTGTCACTGAGGACCTAAAACGAAAAAGAAAATATTAATTAAGAAAAAGAAAGAAAATTTGAAAGGGCTCCATCAAAGTTGCATAATATCAGCATTCCGCCAGAAGTAATTATTTTTTGGTTAAATGTAATATTTATATTCATTTATATGACCATAAAACAATTACAAACAAATAATTTCATTTAGTAGTAAAATAAAATAAATGAAAATGACAGGTAAAATACATAAAGTTTTATGCATAAATATTTTGAACACAATGTCCACTCATGAATTCATAAAAAATTATAAAATCACAGTTTAGCCTCAATGGTAGTATATTATATTTTATGGTGAGTGGGGGGAAAATATATGGAAAATAATGGTGCTTCCTGTTACACGTCGTTTTGCCATCCCTCAAATGTGATCAATGTTGAACCAGCCCTAGGTCTACTCACTGAAAATATACCCTATTGCATGGCATCTTGAGTAAATACAAGCTATTATGGCCATGCTTAAAAAAAAAAAAAGATCTACTCAATTTCAACATGCCACTGGCCATCTGATATTTTGAAGTTACATTATTATAATTACATGTGTCATATTTTTGGGTTTTTTAACTTTTGTTTTTAATATTTAACTACATATTAATCAACTGCACATCTAATCTTTGCATAATTAACTCAATAATATATAAAACTTCTGGGACGTCCCTAATAAGAATAACCTGTGTATTGGTAATAACAAACATTTTATACCAGTACACAAGACTTGTGTTTCCGAGTGACATGATTCAGACATGGTGTGCTATACATTTGTTCTGAATGGCAAAAATCTCACAAGAGAACACAGACTTTATAAATACTGTATTTTGAATGACATTACAAGGTGTGCTATATATTTGTTCTGAATCACAAAAATCTTCAAAGCGTTCAGATGTTATAAATACTGTGTTCTGAATGGCATTACATTACCTAAACAAGGTGCGCTATAGACTTGTTCTGAATATCAGAAATCTTACAAGAGTGTACAGACTTTATAAATACTGTGTTCTGAATGGCATTACCTGGACAAGGTGTGCTATAGACTTGTTTGAGTTGAACTCGTGCTGCAGATGGGTCAAGACAGGGATGTGTGGGTTGGCCGTACTCGACTGACCACAAGTGCCCAGGGTCAGGTGGAACTGACCATCAGTCTTCCACTGTATCGTCACCTGTAACATAAAATGAAAATATTTCAAAACTTAACTCAAATACAAGTTATATCTTTTGCTTAGAACTGACATTAATTTTAATATTGGAACTGAGGGGTAGTCAGGAACTCAGGCTTAGCCTTAAACTGTTTTTACATGCGTATATCTTTGCCAGGTACTGGCACAGTCAGAAACTGAACTGTGTCATGTGTCATATGGATGTATCCCACAACACCACTTACAAAATCCTGCTTACTCTAGTGTTTGTTTCATACTATCAACTGAACTGTTTTGTTTCTAAAAATTAACTCTAGGGACTAAGGGTGGGAAATAACTTACAATAATTCAAACTTCCAAAACCATTAAAGAAGCAAATATATAGAGGATACTCCCCGAGTGTCGTGATATCATAATTTATCAGCATGAGTTGATATAAGTATGAAATTTGAGGCTTACTGAGGATTTTTATATTTTTTATCAACGAGTGCTGATAAATTATGATATCACAAGACATGAGGGGTGTATTGTTTTTTATCATCCATTATCATTCTTTTCATTTGCGACAATTGTAAAAAAGTGGGTTGAATGTCACTATATTTAGCAGCGGTATACTTGTTAACTAGCAAAACGACAGTGGCGTAACATCACTAATGATAGGTTTAGTGCCGAAATATACACAGTGATGTAACAAAATAATGTCTTGTGATTAAACTTTGACCAATCAAGATTATAAGAAGCGATATCTCCTAGGAGAATATTGCAGGAGATATCGTAAATTATAGTGCCATCGATATCTCCTACAAAAGCCTTTAATGGATAATAATATATTTTATACAACACAATACTTGAAACCCTAGCCTTTCATGTACCATTTGTAGAGCAGTATCTGGAATGGGAAATGATCTAATGGAAATGAATCCCATGACCCAAAACATATTTAAATAATCATATTCATGTCCTTACCTTTGTTTGACACTCAACAGCCGGTGTTTATTTTGGGCTGAGGTGGTGTTAAACATTCATTCAATCATTCATTCATTCAATCAACCATTCATTCAACCAACCAACCAACCAACCAACCAACCAACCAACCAACCAACCAACCAACCAACCAACCAACCAACCAACCAACCAACCAACCAACCATTCATTCTTTCATTCATTCTTTCATTCATTCATTCATTCATTCATTCATTCATTCATTCATTCATTCATTCATTCATTCATTCATTCATTCATTCATTCATTCATTCATCACATATTTAACTATTAAAGCTGCAATCTCAGGTATAGTAAAATTTTAAGATTATTTAGGATAATCTACATTATTATTCTTCCTGTGACTGTCTTTCTTCAATAACCCTTAGAGACAGTTGCTAAATCTAGGTTATGAAAAATGACCATAAAACCCTCAGAACAGATATGTCTTTTCCACTGTAACTTTTTAACTTATGTGTTTTAACCTGTTTGTCTCATTAAGGCAGAAGACCATACACTGACAACGAAAACACTTCACTTTATTAGAACTGTAGGTGTGTTTGTATTTTGCCTAAAGAAACAATGTTATAACAAGGGAAAATTGCAACTTTAAGCTACATACAGTTCTCGACAATCAAAGGACGACATTTATAAAGAATACATACAATGCTGGTGGAAGCAAGATTGTAACTTTAAGCTACATACAGTTCTTCACAACTAAGGGATGACATTTATAAGGAATACATACAATGCTGGTGGAAGCAAGATTGCAACTTTAAGCTACATACAGTTCTTCACAACTAAGGGATGACATTTATAAGGAATACATACAATGCTGGTGGAAGCTGGACCGTAGGCTAGAACAATTCTCCTGTAGTTATAGGATCTAATTTCAACAAGGGACTTGAAGCTGCCTTGTAAATCTAGAAAGGAAAATATAAAATAAGAGTTACACCTGCTAAAATGGGCACACTATGTAAAAATTACCTGCTCATACACAGTGCATATATTTTATCTCTACAAAAAGGTCACCCCTCTAAATTATAAGAAAAAACCAGTTACTTAGTTAGGTTCTGAAGTATAAGAAGTACAGACATTTTGGTCATCTGGGGAAAATGAAATAGCATTTATTAACAAAACATATATGGTGTATTTAGTAAAATGTGAAAATTGTACCTTTGTGTTGTATGACCCAGACATTGATCAAAAGGTGATACTATACTACTAAGAGCAGAACCTCTTGTTAGTAGTTTATCAATTATTATAAATAATAAAATTAACTTTCACCAATAAATGGACTTGGATTTTAAACTTAATTTTCTGGTCATAAACACAAAAAGATTATACACAAAATTTCCTCTGGCTTATTATAAATATATATAGTAAAAATCATATATATCAATATATTTAATTTGCTTTTTTTACACTGATGGACATTCTACAGACAACAAAAGGTGTGAAATATAATTTTAAAAGTTATTTAATTTTTTCTTACCATCACTGTTGTAGATTTCGGCAAAAGGACAGATGGCTTCGAACAGGTGTGACATGCAGTTCCATTCATCAAGCAGATCAGTCACGGTCTTCTGAACATTGTCCGCACTCATCTCCAAGTTAAAACAGATGCGCTGAACAGATCCTAAAAACACACATACAACATGTGCAATAAAAATAATAACAGGGAACATTTTGTTCTGCATCACATCGTGATTCACTAAGCACGTTCCAAAGATTGCTACACAAATCTGTAACATTAAGTACTAGTTGTTAATCAATTGTCAAACTAATAGCAAATGTTGGTATAAAATTTTTTGAAAACAAAATTTTCCCTGAATACCAGGTCAAAACTGAATAGAACATTTAGCCATTTGTACTAATGTTGAATGATGTACCAGGACTTGTCTTTAAATCTTGTTTTATTTTTTCGGTAAATTCCTGTAATTTATTTGACCTAGTATTAGTATACTAGTATTATATGAAGGTCTTTAATTTTTGCAGACTTGTACAGTACTTTAATTGGTGATTAAATATGTGAACATCAAGAACAATTACCATCTGCCTGTAAGAGATAGCTTTCTTATGTAGACTAATAGGTTAAATATGTTTTTAACATTTGAAGCACACTCTTACCCGACTCCTTGTGATTGGTTGTGAATAAAGGTGGATTCGTGAACAGAAACTGAAAGTAAAAAGAAAGAGAGAATTACAACATTTATTTTCTAATTGAAAGAGTTCTGTATTTTTTTTTTTTTAATCTAGTTGGCAAATATAAATTATATGAAACCAACTTCTTGGTTATAACTTCACTAACAATGCAGATAGATTAGGATGTTATTCTACCAGTTTCCTTATCTAAGTTATATGTGGCCTAAAATTGGAAATAAAGAAGGTAACTCATATAATTATATTACTCAATCAGTTACTGTCACTGTTGGAACACTCTATCAACAAGAATAAATAGGTACAATTCTATTATCACTGCACCAAGTTGTGCTTTTGACAGCTGTAAAAAGAAAAACAAATATGTTACTACTTACCTCGACAACCCAGAAGAGTGGTTTTGATTGAATCCTGAATTTGCAAGATAACAAATGTTTCTTCAAGTTGTTTTTAAGATCCTCAGAGCAGCCAGGCAGACTAGGAAAGCTGACAAGGAAATCATAAAAACAGTTTATCAATCATAAAAACAGTTTATCAATCATAAAAACAGTTTATCATTTTGAGAGTACTGCCTTTACTGTCCTCTACTGAGCCTAACAATTTTTCATATTTCCCAAATTCATGGGCCATAACTGTCAAAAATGGGTAAATTGCTATGGAAGTCAAACTATGTGTGTAATAGTAAACATGATAAAGCTATACACAAAGTTTTAGGTCAATACCTTGGATACTGCCAAAAAAAATAAAAAGTCTGGAAATTTTGTTTTTTGTTATCTCCTAAAAAGTTTAAAAGTTTGTTTTGTTTAACGACACCACTGGAGCATATTGATTAATTAATCATCAGCTATTGGATGTCAAACATTTGGTAATTCTGACAAGTAGTCATCAAAGAAAACTCACTACATTTTCCCTAATGCAGCAAGGGATCTTTTATATGCACCATCCCACAGACAGGATAGCACATACCACGGCCTTTGATATACCAGTCATGGAGCACTGGCTGGAACGGGAAATAGCCCAATGGGCCCACCGATGGGGATCGATCCCAAACCAACCGTGCATCAAGCAAGCGCTTTACCACTGGGCTACATCCCGCCCCTGTTATCTCCTAAGTTCAAGGGTAATAACACTGTCACAAATGAGTAAATTGCCATGAAAATCACACTAAAAACAGATTATCATAACAGGAATTTACAGACATGTTTTAATATTTATATCCATATTAACATCCATAATGGTATTTACTAAATATTTTATATCTTGCTTATTATTACCCCCACCCCCAAAATACTGATTATTTAAACACAGATTAATTGTCATTAAAGAAGTTTTACAGTTAAACACAATAAATATTCTATACTTTTTTTTAAAGCTATGCTATGTTGTAATTTTTTAACAAGCTCATCATTAATAAATTTACTAATAATTCAATAGACTGTCTATCAAAAAATAAATAATAAAGAACTGAAAGTGAAAACATACTCGAGAATGCCTAAACACAGGCAGATTCCTTCCTCCTCCACTTGAATACCTTGGTGTGCTATGCCTTGCCTGTTCAGCTATAACATAAATATTAAATAATTTTTGAGCAAGAGAATGATAGAATGAATGAAAAATTATTAACTAGTACAAATACAAAATTCTGTAGATAAAGAATATTTTTGTATCAAATGTAGTAATACAGAAATTAAATTTTTAGGGTGTTGCCACTTTTTGGTGTGGGTGGTTTTTTCATTGGCACTGACCTCATCGCCAAGGTATATAAATGGTATTCTCTCTTCACATGACGCCAGTAGGTATGTCAACTCGGGAACCATGTACGGTGAATATTTCTGTTTCTTTGCCTTTGGTTCTTCAACATCTCCCAGAAACAGCTGCAAATCAAAAATATAAATTACTTTAAATACTAATAAATGTTTCAAGCAGATATCTAAAAATATTTAAAACTTCACAGCTATTTTGTGTTTAACATAAGGTCATACAGAGTTGGAAGAAGAAGAAGGAAATGTTTTATTTAATGACATTCAACACATTTTATTTACGGTTATATGGAGTCGGACATATGGTTATGGACCACACAGATATTGAGACAGGAAACCCGCTGTCGCCATTTCATGGGCTACTCTTTTCAATTAGCAGCAAGGGATATTTTATATGCACCATCCCAGACAGGATAGTACATACCATGGCCTTTGTTACACCAGTTGTGGAGCACTGGTTGGAATGAGAAATAGCCCAATGGGTCCACCGACGGGAATCGATCCATTGCGCATCAGGCAAGCACTGTACTACTGAGCTACGTCCCGCCCCATCAGAGTTGGAGAAATCTGCTGCTGTAACATAGGTTATTTTTCCAATTACTAGAAAAGATATTTTATATGCACAGACTGTAGCTAAGCAAGGTAGTCTTAAAAAGGACAAGGTAGTAACACAAGAGAACCGTGGGATCATGTACCATTATAAGACTCCATCATATCGGTGGTGAAAATTTCGACCATGGGAACATTTTACACGAACAGAAAAATATGGTTGAACAATAACTTTTTTATTTGACCATTTTATTATAAATAAACTACATTATCGTATTTGCCGTGTTTGTTTCATGTGTTAAATAAAATTTCACACTACAAATTAACTAGATATCTTTTAAAATGAAGGCTTTAATAACAAAATATTAATTTAAAACTGTCTAATGACCTCACGTCACCATCTCACATTAATATGATGTCATATATTACCAACGACGTCATGTTAAACGCAAGCGTGTGATATCCCATGTAAGATAGAAATTTCTTACATAGCTTTTTTTCATGGGGTAGCTCTGTCCTATATACCTGAGGATGAGAGAAAAACATATCCTCGTGAAATTATTATCTTAGAAATAATGAACATATCTAAGAAGACATTACCTTAGACTTTTAATTAACACAAATGAACAAACCTTTCGTTTTCTGGTAAAACTGTCCAACTGAGATGCCATATCATCATCTAAGAGGAGACAAAAATAACACAAAATGTGAGCAACATGTTCCACTAACAGGAAACGAAATACATTTTTGTCTACTTATTCAAATGTGCTATTCCTGAAGTACAATAACATACAAAATTTAACAAAAGTTACATTCAATATTATAAAATTTTATATAATATTAAATTATAATATTTAAAAGAATGTAACAAGTGTGAGAGTAGAAAATCTCCCCTGTCCACTACTCATAAAAGGAACATCTCAACTTTGCTTTTATAACAGAAAATCGTAGTAAAGTCAAACCCCATTGCAACAATCATGTTCATTCCTGGGTCACTTTGTCTTTACAATGTATTTGTAGTTGTAGATACTTTTGTCACAAGTTATTTCCCTTGTTAATTATACCAAAAACAAGTAATAAAATATTTTTTAAAAGCAATATTAAATCTGTTAATCAACAGACCTACATTAATGTGCACACCATTTAATCTTTACATTAAAAGACTAAAGGCTTATTTTTAAAAGCAATGCATGTCTGCAGACTTAGTTAACATTGGTAACTTGGACAATCACATGACACTAGCAGCTCCCAATAAGACCAAGGATGCCTAGTGGCTACAAAGCACGTCCTGATAATTTTGGTTGTTGACAGTGCCCCAATTAACCCATTACATCTTTGACTATGTATTATAAAGACATATTTTTAGAAGTACATCTGTTTCTAATTTACTCTGTTGATGTTGGAAGGTGTGAATTTCGCTGTAATGAAATGGAAATGTTTTTATTTAACGACACACTCAACACATTTTATTTACGGTTATATGGCATCGGACAAATGGTTAAGGACCATAGAAAACCCGCTGTCGCCACTTCATGGACTGCTCTTTTTGATTAGCAGCAAGGGATCTTTTATATGCACCATCCCACAGACAGGGTAGTACATACCACAGTCATGGTGCACTGGCTGGAATGAGAAATGGCCTAACAGGCCCACCGACAGAAATCAATCCCAGACTGTCAGTGTAATGAAAACAAATAACATTGCTGTATGTTTGTTCTTAACAATTTTTGGTTGGATGATGTAAATGTGGTAGTAACGACGATCATTTTAATGAGATCTCAGTCTACAAAGTGAACTTGATTCATACCAAATATCTTTGAAAATGGCCCATGAGTAACAGAGAAGCTGTCCATGGATATGAAGCGGCCAGCACGGTAGTAAGACTTCACTCCAACATCTTCTGCGATGTCATCCTCTTTGCCATCTGCCGTGCACGGAAACGTCTCCAACAGGTAGTAGAAATAGGACACAGTTCGTGGAGTCTCTTCAACAAGATTGACAACCTGAAACAATAACATGATTACATAGTACAAGGCATAATGTTTGGAGTGAAAAATTTAAGTGCCACACGGACACACTGTTTGCATTTTTTGTTTTAATTCTTTATTGTATTTAAGGCCATAAGCCCATAAATACAAGAACTTATATATTGACATTTTGGGACCAGTTGTACACTATTAGCCAGCTGTTTGGGCAACAAAACAAAACAGAAACATTTATTATTTCATATCACATTTCCAAAAATATCCGAAAATATATATTTATACAAGCTCATGGCATTATATAGCGAGTCTGACACCAATTCAGCAAGCATGTGTTTTTCTTTGTTCACTATCTGGTCAAAAAAGTGCAGGACTTAAACATTTTTATTATGTACTAATTATTATGAAGCCTATTTTATGAAACTGTCAGACAAATTCTATAAAAATTGGAGTCGGACACTTTTTTGAAAGTATCTGGCTCCTGGGCTCACTTAAAAATTGTACTCTTATTGAACAATACAAATACCACAATGAATATAGTGATCCATTGATTCAAAGATAGCAGGGTTTGGGATAACCCATAAATCAGATATTAATGTTTTTTTTGTTCTTCTATGACTCACACTTTTAATTGTTATGGGTCACAACAGATGAGTAGTTTTCAAAACGAGATTTACTGTTTCTCTTTTCTTCGATGCAAGACAAACATAAACATAGTCACACACAATCGATTAGAGAGCCACTTCATTTTAGTCAAAAACGTACCCAGAAGGGAAAAAATGTAACCATTAGTCTTAAAGTCATTGGCATACACTACAAGTTCATTTGAAAATTGACACAAAATGCACTTATACATACCAGGAAAAAGTTTGCCTGTCTTGGAACCCTGATGAAAAGCTTGCATTTTCCAAGTTTTTCAAGAGGGTGGTCTGCGGAATTGACAACAGGAATAGTTGACAGACAGGCAGCAGGCAGAAGCTGTACAGACTTTTCACACCGCCGCAAGCACAGCTGCATCCTACAAAAGTTATTTTTAAACACATAACCATCATCCTCCCATCAAAAAACTTTAAAAAAATATGCAAACATGTTTTTGCATTGGCTAACATTGGCAAAATCACTTCTAATGCTTCTATTGTAAATGAAGCACCACCCATTATGGTTTTTTTAAAACTCCAGATGATTAACATAAGAAGAATTCAAAGTTTGGAGTTAGCAGTGAAGATATATTGATATTAATACAACTTTGCAATCGAACAAAGTTCCTGTCAAAGCGCGACCTATGACTATCGAACAGAATCTTAAAACTTTGTGTAATATACACTACATCACATGGCAACTAAATCACATTTTTCTCAAAATGACATAATGAGCGTCTTAGCTGAACAGGTGGAGATAACTCTATTCCAGATGGCGCGCGACGATCCCGACAGGGTGACCCAGAAACCTGGTTTGTCTCTGACTGGCATTTTTCTTAACCTTCACTGGATTAATTTTTAACAAAAACCAAAGCGACCAACTGAGTGACATTGAAATTATGTATCATTATTTTCGTGTTTTAACAGTAAATCGTAATATTTTAAATATCAGAATGTATGTCCATTATTTTGGTTTTTGACCAGAATTTTTTTCTAAGATTAATTGTCTATTGTAATTGGGGTAAAAGTCAAATTTATTATCAAATTAAAAGCTACATCCCTGAAAATGACCGCGACGTGCCGTTTGCAAGAAAATACTTGCCGAAAACCACTTTTTGAACTCAAAATTTGAATTGCATTTTGAAGTGTATTTCCGTTTCCAGTGTCGTGTGCAAAACGGCGGGAAATATGTTTTGTATACAGTGTACAGTCGTCACGTCACGAAATCTCGCCTGCATTCAGAAGGATGTCTATCTAATTGGGAAAAAATTATACACATTTGGGTGGCAAAGTTGAGTTTTTTATGAATTTAGTGTACCCATACCGTTTTTATACAGTGTGTTGAATTATACCTTTTACCTTTACTCCACCATATCTAAGTATATAAAATACTAGACCGCCCTGTGTAGGAACGTCCTGTATAGAGCCGTCATCACTATATATATATATATATATGTTTTAATACTACACACGCAGACGTTATACCATCGACATTCCAAACTGCGTTCATCTAACAACAAAAACACGAATACGATATTTACGGAAATATTCTTCAACATTTTTCAGCTACGATACGTGAAACAAAATAGATTTTAATCATTTAACGTAAAAAATCTACAATTTGGATGTAAAACAAATCCATTCTAGTAAACAAAAGTGAAACACCCTACAGTAAACAGGAAAAAGTGCAACATTTCTAACTGCGTTAAGGCGCATGCGTTTGCAAAAAGTATCGTAATGTGCATGTGCAGTTCATCATTTTCCATTTTTAAGACAACTACATGAAAAAAGATATGTTTCTTAATTATGCACAGTTGCTGAACACTTAATTTATTCAAATTTTTTTAAAGGTAAAATTCAATTTGTCAAGCGTTCTGGTCCGGTCCGTGTTTTATCAACACACATCGCTCACACTTGATGTCAATACTGATAGGCATTACGTCCATACCTGCGCATAGTTTGTAAAATATAAATTTTTTTTAATGAATTGATTCTAAATTAACAAAATTTAGATACTCAAAATTATTTACAACTGTTATGAATGTATTATGAATACTATTCACTACAATAGAGGCACAAAAATGTAGCATACCTTTTGCAGATCGAATATAATAATTGAAAACAAATTCTAACAACAGGGGTCCTAAAAATCATAAAAATTAAATTTTTGGGCCTTGTTGATCTGGCACGTGTGAGGTCAAGTGACACGCACTGAAAGTTAATTCGTCTTTCTCCATTTTAAGTCAATTTCTACGAGTCATGTGGATCCGATATCGGTAATTTTAAGGAACAAAAACGACTTAGTAAAATTAATGGTTTTAGGGGTTTGTAAAGTTTTGTATTTAGATACTTACTTTACTCAACTTTATTGCTTATAAAAATGTTCCTGAACTGTGAAGAAAAACCTCATAAATGAACGACATGCCGATGACAACAAATCGGATGTTGATTGCGCGAACCGTGCACGAGAAAACAAAGTGAACGGAATTTAAAGCATAACGCAGTTAGGGACGTTGACGATACATATGCACATATATATTTTATTTATTATTATCCACTGTATACATATATTTTCTTTATTATTACTGACTTCCCCCCTCATATCTCAGTACACGTGTAGACAAACGTCAACTGGTAACAACTGATAACCGTTCACTGCAGCATATATTATAGACCGTCCTGTGCAGAACCATGCTGTGTAGGAACGTCCTGTACAGAGCCGTCATCACTATATATTTTTTTAATACTCACACACGTTATATATATATATATATAAAAAAATTCAAGTATTATCCAAAATATACATATATTTTGCTTTATATACAAAATATATATTTATTCCCTTTACTTTTAATGAGTTTTCCACCATATTTAAGTATATAAAATACTAGACCGCCCTGTGTATGGAACGTCCTGTACAGAGCCGTCATCACTATATATATATTTTAATACTATTATCCACAATATACATATATTTTCTTTATTGACTTTACTGACTTCTCCCCCCTCCCCATATCTCAGTACACGTGTAGACAAATGTCAACTAGTAACGACTGGTAACCGTTCACTGCAGCGTATACTATAGACCGTCCTGTGCAGAACCGTGCTGTATAGGAACGTCATGTACAGAGCCGATATGGTTTTGGTCCGTTATGATCGTGGTATAACAAAGAATGACAAAGCAATGAAAAATACAGCTACAGTCCGAGTTTGTTGGACCCTGACGAGTGACGCGCCACCTGTTTTATTATCTCCCCTGTTCTGAGCCAAGACGCCCATTGAATAAATCACATTATGAAAATGAACTCTTCATATTCAAAATGTTCATTGTCCAGATAATTATAATAACTTTAGCATGTTCACTGTCCATCCATCCAGGCCTGGGACCTGGTCCAGTGTACTTAATTGTTTTCTTCTCTATTTTCAAATGTATTAAAACCTGTCTTAAGCAGTCACTTTAATGAGTATAAAAAGGATCTGCTGAATACAGGCCAATTTCAACTAAGCCAGACTGCTGATTTATAAAGATGGTCATTAACAGTGTCTGACTACAACTACTCAGGCCCTAATGAATACTTACATATTTAAATAATCTCAATGATAGTATTAAATATATCTCTGCATGCATCATGGCATTTTAAAAATTAATATAATAGGGGTTTTTTTTAAAACAAAACAAGATTTCTGCAGAATTCTAACAAAAACTGGAGGTGGGTGTTTTTTTTATTTGCATTGTAAAAATCTATTAATACACTTTCTTATAAAAAATAAATAAATAATAATTAAACAAACTATTTTAAAGGTTTATTATCTAAGGCATACAGTTTGTTAGAAATGAAGAACATTTTAAAATCTAAATGTATTTATATAATTTATAGGTTAAGAATACTTACTGTAACTTAATCAGCAGTTTGTCAAGGCCTCTTCGATCATCATTTAAATAGGTTTCTATTTCATGAACTGCTGAGAAATCTGTTTGGAAAAACAAGGATACCTGTTAGGACACAACATGGAATATGACATCGTATTAAGGTTGATGACAAACAATTGTCACACCATAATTTTTTCTTTGTAGTCAATAAATCTTTCTGTAATTTCTCTTCATATCAATATTTTAAATTACAATGTTTAAAGTTACAATGTTTTTATAAGTGTAGAAAAAAGTTTTAAATTTAAATTTAAAAAGATCAATGAAATGGGTTTTTTTTCATTTGTCAAATGGAAAATACCAAAAATGTACCATTTGAGAATTGTTATATTTATTGTCTACAAAGCAAAAATTATGCTGTGACCTTCATGTATGATACATTAGGAAAACTTTGAGCATTCCTCCTTTTTAGAAATATTTCTCACCTAACTGCATTTCACCCCACCCTCAAAACCCACTTGGCCCAAACGTTCCAACAGCCAATAAGGCTACTTACTACTAATGGTGTAATTTGTGTAGAATTTAAGTTATCGGATAATGTAATTCAGTGCAATTAACTCAATACCAATGGTGCAATTGGTGCTAGGTTAAATCAATTTCCAGAAACTACTATGAAGAAAACTTGAGGTCTTTTCTCTTTTATAAATATGTCACCTGTCCTGAAGGGTGCATTTTGTTTGAGGACAGGTTAAGTTGAAAAGAAATGAAGAAAACATAGGGTGTTTTCTCTTTTATGAATATTTCACCTGACCTCAAAATGCATCCTTGAGGACAGATGAAGTTGAAAAGAAAAGCTATTTCTTATCTTACCATCACAGGGCACTGAAGTCAAGTAAGAGCCCTTCTGTATGTCGATGGCAACCCGCAAGACTTCTGATGACATACAAGGATCGAGAATGGGAACATGCAATGCCACTGGCATGTCTCTCACTTCACCTGAAAATAGTAATAGGCTCAAATCTAAATGAGATCAAATCTTACTGGTCACGCCAACATGGAGAGGTCCGAGTTAGTAAAACCAACCATACCAATGTTATTCTGTGTCCATATTACCTACATCTGACCAATCAAAACACTGTTGGCATAAACCTGTCAACAGTCTGACACATTTACAGTAAGTGTTTCTCATGAAAGTTCATCTGAACATAAAATGGTGTTGGTTTTAGTCAGATCCAGTAATGCAGAGCTCCAAAGGTAAGGTATGAATTTAAATGTGATTTGAAACAAATTTTGTATTGATAATCATGGCATGAATATTTTCAATTTGATTTGAAAAGTACATTCTTGAAGTTGTGTCACATATTGCTCTTTATACAGGTACAGTGAAACCTCTTAAGACCGAACCCTCTGTAGAACAGAATTTAATCAAAACCGGACGTTTTACAGAGTCCCTTTCTAAAAACCAGGACAGAACTTAACCTCTCTAAACCGGACCCCTCTAAATACTGGACATTTGTCTTGGTTCCAAGGTGTCTGGTTTAGAGGGGTTTCACTGTATTTGTTCTAAATAACTAGAATTTAATCAATCTCACATATCTTTTCGTTATTAGCCCAAGAACAGCCACAGCTAGTAATGACATAGAGAGTGGTGGTAATTCAGCCACAAAATATAATACAATTTTCACGTTTTCCACAACTCAATACAAACCCTGTATGCACAGCAAGTATGCAACAAAAAACCCACAAAAAATTCAAACAAACAAAAAAACAAATTTACTTACATTTTTCATTAGCATACTTCTGCATATCTTTGGCAAGATCCTATAAAAAAACAACATCATCAAAATGAAAACAAAAAGAAAACAATATCCACACACTTTAACTACAAATACTTGAAAATACATTCCCCAACACTAGTATTATTGGTTTATCAAAAGGCACTGTGTGTGTGTGCGCGCGCACTGGTGTTCGTGCATGCATTTGTGTGTGTGTGTGTGCATTTGTGTGTGTGCATTTGTGTGTGTATGCTGTGTGTGTGTGTGTATGTGTATGTGTACGTATGTACTCTTTTTGTCTGTGAGAAAGTCTACGTAAATTATCTGTTTCTATCTAGTAACAGAATAGCCAATGTAGTTTTCTTTCCTTATTCCCTAAACCGAGTGTCGCAACCATAAACTACCCTTTTTTTGATTTTCACCAAGTTTTCTCTGAGTGGAATACATGTCAGAAAATAGTTAAAGTTAAAGTTTGTTTTCTTTAACGACTCCACAGATTAATGTGTGGATGTCAAACATTTGGTAATTCTGACATAGTCTTAGAGAGGAAACCTAGTATATTTTTTCATTAGTAGCAAGGGACCTTTTATACGCACCATCTCACAGACACGATAGCATATACCACAGTCATTGATATATCCTAGAAAAAGACAGAGACTCAAAAAGAGTAAACTATATAACAGAATAAATAAAAGTTCTGTCAGCAGCAGTGATATTTTATCAACATGAGAAACTTACCTTCAGTTTAATTTGTGTCCGAACCTCGATTGTCTGCATCAACAGCTTTTCAATTGACAAGTGGTCACTCTAAAAATAAAATATTAAGTAATCTTAATTAAGTTTTTAAAAATTAACTTAAAACACTTGTAATATTTTTTCCAACAGTCCAACAGAAATAAGAATATGTAAGGAAAAACTGGATACTAAGTAGAATTTCATTTGACACCAAGACACACTGATTCTATGATACTTACGCCATGTGAAATATTATAGTAGTATTAAAGAATGTGTTATTTCCTAGATAAAAGATTATCTAAAATATGTAATGATTCCATTATAAAAACTTAATTGCAAGTTTGTTTTAAAAATAATACAAAATTTTGACCTTTGTGAAATATCAACATACCTTGATAGCGAGACCGACTTTTCTGCTGTCATCGGGTGACATTGATGGTGTGTGACTGATCTGAAGTGGTTTTCCATCATCTTCTTCACAAACATGTACACTTAGCTTGTACACTGGAATTTAAAAAATTCAATTTCAAAAGGTTTTTTTGTGTGCTTATATTCAGCATTCAAGCATGTTGTTCTTGGCACACAAGTTAACTATCTAGGTTTGTGTCTAAAGAGGAATGGTAACCATTAGTTTGTGACAAAGAAGAAGTTAGTAAAGTGGGCTTATGTTTTCTCAATTATGTACACTTACTCTGGGTTGCAGCCATATTTAAATACAAAACCAACACAAGGGGTGGTAATTGGTGAATTGTAAAAAAGACGATTAAAATGCAAGGAAAACACAATGTTCCATGAGAAGAGAACCACGGATCCGAGGAGAATTCCCACCCCTGAACACCTACCAGACTAGAGAGCAATAGGTTATCACTACATGACTAATTCAAGAAATGAACAGAACTTTTGCACAGGTTTATATTTATACTTATATTTAATTAATATTTAATTAAGGAGGGTTAATTCATGACAACTTTGTAACAATGCAAAACTTGACATAAAGACAGGAAATAGGAGAAATGTGGTACTTGTAACGAAGTCCAACTCATTTCAGCATAAAGAAATAAAACTAATCCTTACCAACTGTATCTTGGGTTCGGTCTCTTTTATTCTGATCCCTGCACAAAAAAAACGATTTATTAATTACTCTTTATTTAATCCAGAAAAGAACACAAAAAAACAAATGGTTTGCAAATTAGGAAAATAACGAACCAAAAATGTAGAGGTGGACAGTGAAAAAAGTTGAAAAAAAGGATGAGTTGTCAGATCGGGAAGAAATGAGATGAAAGTCAAAGGAGAAAAAGGAAAGTGGGTTAAAAAAACAAAAATAATAATAATAACCAATCAAAACAAATGTTAGTACAAGGAAGATCACTAAACAAACCAATTATATCTCTGTATGAGAATTCGGGAAGCGTAGAACATAATTATACTTGCCTCCAATATGAAATGACCAAACTTTTGCTCAAAGTGTACTCTTCCACCCTAATACTATCTCCCAATCGGTTGTGAATCAATCGTTGAGTCTGAAAATAAATTAACTTCATTAATATTCCAGGTATGTACTATACATGAGACAATTAAATAAAATGAATATTTAGGTCAATCAACCTCAACAAGTGTTATGTTAATGTTTTACTAGAGTACTCATTAATTTTTTCATTCCTTTTTTACTGATCTTAATGAAGTGATGAAGATGCTCAAAATTGCCAGTTATCTAGAAAATATTGCAAATTAGTAACTGCCAAATCTGGATAAGAGATGGATGGATGACCAGACAAAAAAAAAAAAAAACTGGTATTCAAAATGCATAAATAGCTGTTAAAAACATTAGAGAATACTAATTGAATTTTTTTTAAACAGATCTTTTGCCCAGTGAAGCAAAAAATAACCATACCTGAGAGTGTAACACTTCAAGCTGTAATGACTGGCAGAAGGAATCTGTGTCAAGCTAAGGAACATGCATATGAATTATAAAGAGGTGGGATGTAGTTGTCGCTTAGTATTCATAGGGTAGATGGTCATCAGTGGATCCAATGCTTTGGGTTTCTTTTTTTTTTTTTTTTTAAAGAATAGCAGGCAGCTATATCCAAGTGCAGTCAATGGGATAATTGTAAGCATGACAAGTAGGCAGCAGAATCTGATGAAAATTGCAACATAATGCCTACTAATGAATCCTGCTGGAGAAAACATATACATTTATCCTGCAACCACTGTTTCTTTTGACAGAATATGATGATGGATAAAGCAAAGTAGTACGAATGGCTACATTATATAGTAGCATGAATAGCTACATTATAGTAGCATGAATAGCTACATTATAGTAGCACGAATAGCTACATTACAAAATCGCTCATTCAGGGCTTCCAGAATTTTTATAAAATCCACTAGCTATGGAATCAGTGATTTTTAAAATTTACTAGCCATGATTAAAAATTCACTAGCCCTATTATAGTAATAATCAGATATGTCACCTAAAGAGGGAGATGGAACTTAAAACACTAACATTGGGTGGTGGGGTGAGGGAAGGATAGTCATATTTACAAAACAGACTGAACTGCAACATATGACAAAAAAACAATTCACTAGCCGTCGGGCATGGCAATATTAGTTATTTACTAGCTCAACATTGAATATCAGTAGTCATGGGAGTAGGACTACCATAATCTAGAAGCCCCAAGTCATTGTACAATGTAGCTGAAATAACAGAAATAATAGCTTTTCCCTTAATTTTTATAGTCTGCAGGATAAAGATAATAACTAGTTAATAACGTCGGATATCAGCTTTATCCTGTTCAGGCCGAATAAGAAATTCCACTCGGCAGAGCCTCGCAGAATTTCCCATTCTCTCTCTGTCTCTCCACGCACCCCCCCCCCCTCTCTCTCACACACACATGTACGTACACACAATTGTAAACTATTTTTAGCTGGCATTTATTCTGAGACAAAATGTAAGAATCCTAAAATGTTTTAATATTTAGAAAGCAGCTTTCGATCAAAGAAACAAGGTCAATGTAGTTATAGTTTTTCATCAAAGGATACGTAGCATCTTGTAGAGAACATGAAGTGGCCGGTCGTTATCGAGCAGCCGATTCTGAATGAGCTGATGTATGTAGTGGACCTAGTCAATAGAAAACAAATATCATTACAACCTAAACCAATAATCATTACAAACTAAACCAATAATCATTACAAACTAAACCATTAATCATTACAAATTAAACCCAGCATCATTACAAATTAAACCCAGCATCATTACAAACAAAACCCAACAGTGTTACAAACTAATAGCCAACAATAATACAGAGTGGAGTCAAAGACTAATCATGTGGTTTTTCTAAACAGATTGTAAGATCAGTAAACTTAAGTTTTTTAAACCTTTAATGTTTCTTCTATTTTTCACATTAAAAAAAATATTTGTCAAGTCACTACCAAAATATTAGATGTTTTTATTAAACAAATATTTGGCATTAGTAGTTTTTTTTTTTAAAGTTCAACATAGTGAAATTTCTGCTGTATTTCATATATTTTTTACTAGTCTACCAATTTCCATACTAGACAATAAGTTTTATTATTATGACCTTCTAATAATTTTTTTTTTATAAGTTTTTTTTTTTTTTTTTTTTTTTGTTGTTGTTTTTGTTTTTTATTTTTTTTTTTTTTTTTGTTGGTTTTTTTTTTTTTTCTTTTTTTTTTTGTTTATTTTTTGTTTTTTGTTTTTTTTTTGTTTTTTTTTTTTTTTTTTTTTTTATTTTGTTTTTTGTTTTTTTTTTTTTTTTTTTTTTTTTTTTTTTTTTTTTTTTTTTTTTTTTTTTTTTTTTTTTTTTTTTTGATTTGTTTTTTTTTCTAATAAACCATCACATTTATTACTAAGGAAAATAATTACCTGTAAAGAGTGAACCAGAGACTTCCCATCTGAAACAGAAAAATAACAAACATACAAGTCAAATCTTTTAACTAAACAGATTCCCTAACTAAACAAATCCACCCAAAAGGTTTATAAAATGGTTTTAAATCACAATAAAAAATAATTCTTTCTTCCCATTAACATTATACAATACTGTTAACGGTAGGTTATTTTAAGTTTATTGTATTCTGATTAGAACTTCTTAGGACACTTAACTGTTAAATGTAATCCTAGTAAATGTAGGCTAAAAAACAGAATCATCATGTATAGAATTAAATATAATGTTTTAAGATATACCTCCTGTTTCATGGTCTTCGACCAGAATATCAATGTCTAGCAAACGCCATGGAATACTGGGACTGTCACCCATCAGTGTCAGAGTCACCTGTAAGTTAATATGTATTTATTATAACAACTAATAAATTTGAGCTTCAATACTGTAAATGTTTTCAGATATAATACAGAATAAACTTTTAGGGAAATCATAAATGTCACAAAAATCTAAATAACTAACAAATTGATCTTCCAGAACTGTAATAATTATTTTTTCACCAATATAATATTAAATAAACTTTTACCAGAGTTTAAATATTATATAGAAAATAATAGTTTATTACGTTTTTCAGAAATACACACCTCAAATTCATGTTCCACTGGAAATTTCACACGACCATGTTCTGAAAATAAATCAATAATGAACTGTAAGATGTGAACATGTACTAAAAGTTTGTTTTTTTAACTTCTAGGGATTAACACAAACTTTAAAACAAGTGCACCATCTACCTCGCAAAATGAATGTCAAATGACCTACATCTAACTAGTGATGTCTCATTATCCAACTGTTATTATATAGAGAATAACTAATTAATGACGTTGGATATCTGCTTTATCCTGTGAAGGTAAGAATGGGAAATTTTGCTGAGAATTTCTTATTCGGCCTGAACAGGATAAAGCAGATATCCGATGTCTTTAACTAGTTATTATCTGTATCCTGCAGACCATAAAAATTAAGGGGAAAAGCGTATTATTTCAGCCTCATTGTACAATGACCTAGAGGTCAAATGAGTGATTTTGTAATGTGAATATTTCCCAATTCACAAGTTGTGAAGAAGGTTCGCTTGGCGAAAATAACCTGCAAACACAACTTGTGAACTGAGGTAGTATTTTCTGTCACAATCTTCACAACTCGCGAAAATAAAACCCACAAATTGGATTGAATTGACAATGCAGATTGTCTATAAATCGCCTTAACACTCTTCACTTGGTGAAGTCAGGTTCACAATTTTGAACATGTGAATTCACGATATTCGCAAGCGCCAAATGAACACAACATAATGACTGATACAACTTCCTTCAAAAGACTGCAATATTATGCAATATTTATAGTTCTAAAGACATTTTTTCTTTTTATTGAAGTGAATACAATTTATTTCTGATCTGATCATTTATTCAGGTTGCTTGTTAATCACAAATACTTTTTGAAACTGGAAGAAGTTTGGGGTTTTCTCTACATAGAATTTGTTTTAATTGCTTACCTATTTTCAGTTTTCTCATCTGTGGTGGCAGTTCACTGGAAACCAGTCTGTACTGGATCACTTGGTTCAGCTTACACAGTGTCTCGTTCTTCTCTTGTGGGGTTATGGGATCCGGTGGAACAATTTTCTCCTAGACAAATAGTGCACATATAAATTATAATTAAACTAGTGTTGAAAGTGCAGTGATAGGCTTCAATCTGTGATGACACAGTCAGGGCTTTAAGTACCATTAATTTGGAAGCAACTGGGATTTCTTTTTGTCTGTTCTGAGCACAGCAAGGTCTCCTTTTAATACAATACGAGTCGTACATATTTAGAAATGTATTTCATGTTATTTTAAACTAATTAAATCTTAACATTTCAGTGGTTTTAAGAGGAAATGTTTTGATGCCAGCATGTTTGTACTTAATTTGGGCGTCATTATATTATAGCACAGGCATACATATTTGAAGCATAATGTTTATCTCCTTGACTTTAGTGTAATCTAAAGCCCTGACACAGCTGATGGTGAAGTGTAAGGCCACTACATAGACATCCCTCTTGCTAACCACCAATCTCTACACTTTACACACGACCATAACTGAGGTATGTGTCCAGTGTTGTATGATTCAACCTCAAATGGATTAAGTATGAAAACAAATAAAAATTAAATTGTTTTAAGTTTATTTCAGTGTCCTACATAATCAGCATGGCTTAAAAAGTAAAAAATAAGACTGTTGTTTAAATTTGCTAACAGTTTTTATGGATGTCCAACAATTAAACTTGTTATTATAGAACATAAAAAAAAAACAGCAATCTAAACTAACCCGAATGCATGTTGGCAAGCGAGGATATGTCCCTGTTGTCAGAACATCGATAGCCACAGGTAGTGAAAAACAAGGTAGTCTGAAAGAAAATAAAGACATTATGGTGAATTTAACATTAGTAAGTCCCAGTATTGTCGAAACCAGTTTTTATACAAAGTTTTTCAAATCAACAAGAACAGTGAAAGTAATAGTTTCTAAACTATGCCATACTTGTAAAGTAAAGCAGCTATTTACAATATATCATCTTATTTCACATCAAAGATGATATGTAAAAAGAATAACATTTCACCTTGTTGATTTGTAACAATTTAAATGTGAAATAAAACAATATTTTCTTTACTTTAACCCTTATCCTGCCGCATTCTTTTTGCTAAATTTAAAGAATTTTCACCTGTTCTACATTTCTAGTAATTTTATTAAAATCAGTTGACATTTCAGCATGAAATTACACACATATATACTAAGAATATCCACCTACGTAACGCTAACATTTTATAGTCAGTTATATTATTTATGTTACCATGGCAACACCTGCAAATTTCAATATACCATATTTTCATTAATAATTATGAAAACTTTAATTAAAAACTAATATTTTTCTTTTAATTTAAGTCTATGCGGTGATTAGTATTAACCATACTGCTTGATGTAAAGAAAAAATTAAGTTGACAACCACGTTTTTTCTGAAAGATAGAGTCAGATGCGCATTCGGCTATCAACACATTTTTGTAAATTATGAACATAATTTCCAACATTAACTATTATACATTTCTGGTAATATTATTAAAATCAGTTGACATTTCAGCATGAAATTACACACATATATACTAAGAATATCCACCTATGTAAGGCTAACATTTTATAGTCAGTTATATTATTTATGTTACCATGGCAACACCTGCAAATTTCAATATACCATATTTTCATTAATAATTATGAAAACTTTAATTAAAAATTAATATTTTGCTTTTAATTTAAGTCTATGGTGTGATCTATTAACCATACTACTCGATTTAGAAAAAGAATTAAGTAGACAGCCAATTTTATTTTTGAATAATAGGGTCAAATGCACATACTACCATCAACGCATTTTTGTAACTTGTGGACATTGTGTCCAACATTACCTAGACACTAAAAATATGTATACTATCTCTATTACTTTATATATCTTTGTCAAATGACACAAGATTTTAAAAAAGGTATATGCCCTTTCACTTCCTGTCATTTTCAAATGAACATAATTAATTCTGTTACCATGGTAACCAATGCAAAAAGAGGAACCGTTTCCCATATGAAATGTTTTAAATGAATTTATTTGAATACAAATCACTGTATAATGATGTAATAATAAGTTCCCAGCTGTTTACAAGAGATGGGTTAAAATTGTGAATTCTGTTACCACGGTAACCAATGCAAAACAGAAAATTTCTAAAAAAATATCATTTTCAAGGACTGAGAAAAAACAACAATGTATAGTGACATAATTGTACTATGCCTGTAGAAAAGATATATGAAGCTTATTAATTCTGTTACCATGGTAATCAGTTCAAAACTATGTTACCATGGTACCCAGATCGAAACTGTTACCATGGTAACCAATGCAAACTATTGGTTACCATGGTAAGGTATGTAAAACTGGAAACTATTTGCTGTGTGCATGCAACTTTTGGGTCATACGGTCAAAAGTAAAGGACACCAGTAATCAATAATTTGAGGGTACTTGAAAACTCCACATCATCTGCCGCCTTAAACTGCCGCTACTAGGTGGTTATGACGTTTGGAATCTTTTTAAATTGGACACTGTATTTCATGTACACACTTTAAGCAGCAGCTATCTTACTATAATCATTCTAAAACTTATTAAAACGTATCCATTAATTCTCAAGATTTTAGGGTACATAATTTTACCCTTCATACCCTCTGGCAGAAACCCTGGACACTGATATTAGAATAATAGAAATAGTAAAAAGGATTTTTATGCATTTCGTAAATTATTGTGACACAAGATACTTGCCATAGTGCTTCACACGGTCACAATTGTAAAAAAAAAAAAAAAAAAATTCCATTCATCTAAAAAATGTTTTAAACCCAAAGAAACAAACATCAACATGTGAGCCCTAATTAAAATTCGATATGTACCGTATACATAATGTGTATCCAGTGTTGAACACTTATGCATGATACAAAATAGATCTAAACGGTCACCTGAGTAAATTGCTGACCACAACTACCAAACACATGGAGTGCGGAGCACCCATTTTCCTAGGGGGATTAAAATGACCAAATTCATGGTTTTGGGTTTTCCATGGGTGAGAGCAACTATCAAATAAATTTGGTTGGAAATGGTCTAGTATTTCTGAAAAACATAATAGTTTAAATGCATTTGTCTATATGATAGATGGTTTAATGAATTTGTCTCCTACCTGGGGGGGGGGGGGGGGGCAGGGGACACGACATTAACGAAATTCGCAAAATTGATATTTGTATGGTATTCCTGGACACGATAATTGGCTTAATTTTCCCCTATTTGTGCCCCACCTTTAGGAGAGGGGTAGAATGACCAAATTCACAAGGAAATGGGTCACGAATATGCAATTTCTATATAACTATTGTGACCTCCATCCCCACCTAGGGGACATTCACAAGTTATATACACTGGTCATCTATTTGCCTTTATATATTATTTGAATACTATCCAGGTATAGCATTTCGGGCAAATGAGCTGGCCTAAAACCTTTTAACCGTGTATTTCCATCATTTTACTCTGACACAGTATTAGTTGTAATCCATGTAAAAATATGTAGTGATTCATTTGCAACCCTATATAGCTGTTCAGGGCTGTAACTAGGATTTAAACAATGGACCAATGAGCATGGAAGGTGCAAGACACCATTTTGCAGTCATTTCAGGAAGGTTACATACTTGAAACATCAGTATCAATAAACTATTTTTCTATTATTTTAACAACAATCCCCCCCCCCCCCCCCCCAATGCATTCTTCCCACACCAGGAGCGGGATGCAGCCCAGTGGTAAAGCGCAGTTGGTTTGGGATTGATTCCCATCGGCGGGCTCACTGGGCTATTTCTCGTTTCAGCCAGTGCTCCATGACTGGTATATCAAAGGCTGTGGTATGTACTATCCTGTCTTTGGGATGGTGTATATAAAAGATGCCTTGCTACTAATGGAAAAATGTTGGGGGTTTTCTCTCTAAGACTACTAGTATGTCAAAATTACCAAATGTTTGACATCCAATAGCCGATGATTAATAAGTGTGCTCTAGTGGTGTCGTTAAATATAAAATAAAACACACACACACACCATTGCCTGTACCCGTTAGCTAAGACCCTGCTGTTTGGCAGTAAAGCTAATATGAATAATAATTGTTATCTAGATTCAGGGATTTTCGTTCAACTCTGGCAGAAATGTGCCTGCATGCCCAACAAAAATGAGAGCCCGTACGCCTAGGCCTATGCCAATTCATATATATATATTTTTTAATTTTGGGCCCTGTCGCTTAGGCCCATGGAGAGGGAGGTCAGAATGTGTTTATGTGTGGCACACAATGTAGTTGGAACTGATTAAAAAAAAAATTGAGAAGTCAAAAACGTGAAACGCGTGACTCACAGTAGTCCGAGCGGACGTAGAAAATGTGCTCCCTACCGCAATAGGTCACTTGAGATGTCACACAAGTAAATGTTTAAAACATTATTATCGGAATCATGAATTTATATTTGTGCAATTTCTTCTGACATGTTTATTGACGGAGTGAAAGAAGAAGAAATCACTGGCAGTTGGTCCCGCAAAGTATTGTATCTGGGTCAAGGGTCGATAATATAGGTCAACTACACTTCCAATTTTTTTTTTGCGATTTTTCTTTGATATTTTTATCAACAATATAGGATCGTTTTATGATTTGTGATTATTACATCCAGAATACAACATTTTAATTGCATTAAATAATTTGTTAAAAACGATTTTTTTAGACAAAAAACAATGTTTCGGGTCGTTGCCTACACAACAGTGTCCGCCCTGCTAAAGTACGTGGAATGTTTTTCTTTTTAATTGTTATTTTAAATTTTTAGTTATTACCGTATTTTTAAAATAAAAAACGTGATTACTTACTCTGAATCTATTGCAAACCATTATCCTACTGTAATTTTCACATTTTATATAGGTCCATATAGTTACCGCACGAAATTTTTTGGGGTGTTGCGTAACACGAAAAAGGACCGTGTCAATGTTCTAAAAAACGGTCGATAACTGTTGCATGGAAAAAAATTGGACCTCGCGGTAAAGGTATGTATACCCCCGACGCATCCACACCAGTTGGTACCGTACAGGCCTGATGTACTAATCATAAGCGTACGGGATCCCGTTTTGTTTTGTAGGGGTGGGAGAGGGAGAAGGGCAGGCTAATTTGTGCCCGAATTAAACGAAAATACCACCAACTAAAAAACATTTATTAGTTTTAGCGTTACTGCTAACCAGCTATATATAATATAGGGTTTCAAATGAAGCACTACACAATTTTACATGGATTTAATTACAACTAGTATTGTGGGAGAAATGTTGGAACTACTAGTACATGATGAAAAGGTTTCAGGCCAGCTCAATTTGCCCGAATGTCTCTGTCGTATTCGCCCAAATTTTAGATTTTGGTACTAATAAATTTATAAAAATACAATAGATCCAACAGTGCAACACAACTACAGTTTACCTCATGATGATTAATTTATCTTTATAACATTTGCAGATATGTGTGCAGGGAATGGGTCGACCCCCCCCCCCCCCTTTCCGGTCCCTGCTCGAGCAGATTAAAAAAAAAAAAATTCAATACATATTCCAGCGGAGCATTACAGAAATCCCCTATAAACTTCGCTCTCCAGACACCCCTACCTAAAATCCCAGCACACATGCCTGATTTTTAAAAGATTGTCATCCACCATACAACATTATTACAAAACATTCACTGCTTATATACGCTTATTCATAAAAAGCCATGCACGGCGCACCCCCCCCCCCCCACCACACACACACACACACCCACCAAATCCTTGGATCCGCGACTGGTACAGTAATAAAAACAAAAAACTGGTGGCGCCACATAATTATGTTTGACACGCAACGAGAATGTTTTGTGATTGGTTATTGAAAATAATGTAGGTCAAGGTATTCTGCAGACTACTTCAGCAGATATTCGTAACCTATTGTTTGTAATTCATTTTTTTTAAATGAGAACAAATATATATCCACTCAGTAGTGATTAATGTGAATGTTGAAAAGGAAAAACTGGCAGAAAAACAACACACAACAAAACGACGACGAACACCGAGCACATGTGCGTATTCGATCATATAGTCGACGTAACTGTTCAAGTAAACATAGTTAGTTACAATATCGTCTGCTGTAGTATAAGTAACCACGTTGTAATTATTAATGAAAACAGTTAGCCGCACATGCAAGCAATGTGTACTACTGCTGTCAAATTATATGGCGGGAAATGTGCTGTCACATGACCTGTTGTTTATAAATAGAAACAAGGAAATGGCGCTTTTCGACGACTGTTTATGCCGTCGGATTACAATTATTTGATTGTGTTTGTACCTTTTTTAGGCATTAAAAGTGATACTTTTTCTAATTTAATGCAACTGTCATAATGTAGTTCATATATAATAGTATATTATGACAACTTTGTAGAGATAAAAGAAACCGCTACCAAAAAAACAAGAAACAATAACAAACAATAGCACGCGCCATTTGACGGGTCATTTTTGTTTTTAAAAAAAACATAAGATGTACAACAGCAATTTAGCAAATATTTGGATATGTCATTCTAAGACTATTTATTGACATTTTCTTACTTTGTTTTTGACAAAAATGTCAACAATTAATTTAGAAAACGATTTTTAAATGAAAACAATGCAAAGTGACGTCATTGTGATGACGCTTGACGTGTATACACGTCAACGGCACGATAAGGGTTAACATTGCTATTAATACTAAAACCCACCTGGCAGTCACAAGTGTTTCCCGAGCAACCTTTGCTAAGTGATCAGCAGTATCAATAAAAAACATTGACTGCTGTTCCAAAAAATTGCAAATGTCCTGTAAAAAAAAGAGAAAAATTTAATTAATTTTCAAAAAAAAAAAAATTCCGTTTTGGTAAAACTGCAAAGATTATTTTAATATAGAAAGCTATTAAGGTTAAGATATTTCACTTTAGCAAAAAAACCCCACACCATTTGTTCCTTGTAATAATTCTTTAAAAACATATTTTAAAAAAGTAAAGTTTGTTTTATTTAACGACGCCACTAGAGCACATTGATTTTGTATGTTATCATCGGCTATTGGGCATCAAACATATGGTCATTCTGACACTGTTTTTAGAGGAAACCCGCTGTCGCCACAAAGGCTACTCTTTTTTACGACAGGCAGCAAGGGATCTTTTATTTGCGCTTCCCACAGGCAGGATAGCACAAACCATGGCGTTTGTTGAACCAGTTATGGATCACTGGTCAGTGCAAGTGGTTTACACCTACCCACTGAGCCTTGCGGAGCACTCACTCAGGGATTGGAGTCAGTATCTGGATTAAAAATGCCTTGACTGGGATCCGAACCCAGTACCTACCAGCCTGTAGACCGATGGCTTAACCACAACGCCACCGAGGACGGTCATCATATTATTATTTTATTTTTATTTTATTTTTTTAAATGTACGATATATATAAATATATTTAGTATACTATATTCTAAACCAACATGGGCTATTAACATTAAATGTTAAGACATCCGGTTTAACGTTATGGTTGTGTGCAGCTACAAGTTGAGCGCCCATGTTAATCCAGAGCCATCGACGATTTAATTCACAGAAACCCTGTTACAGTAAGACCTGTCCCCAACCAGAGTGAATATAAAGGAAAGGCGGTCAACATGACCTTGATATATTACATATAACAAGTTTTCAATAAATTTTAGAGTAACAGCCTTTGAAAAAATTTACTACAAAAGGTAGAAGTCCATCTACAGTACAAAATATTGCACAATTTTATAACGAACAGTTAACAGGTTCAAGTGACAACGTAAACATCTTGGGCGAAATGGATTCGTTAAAAACTTTTGTTCAGAAAGCCATTGACAAACAGACTGAAAAATTGTTGGAATCAATGAACAAACTAAAGTCTGAAGTCAACAAGCTTAGGAAAGGAAATGTTTTATTTAACAATACACTCAACACATTTTATTTACGGTTATATGGTGTCAGACATATGGTTAAGGACCACACAGATATTGAGAGGAAACCCGCTGTCGCCACTTCATGGGCTACTCTTTTTGATTAGTAGCAAGGAATCTTTTATATGCACCATCCCATAGACAGGGTAGTACAGCCTTTGATATACCAGTCATGGTGCCCTGGCTGGAACGAGAAATAACCTAATGGGCCCACCGACAGACATCGATCCCAGACTGGCCTCGCATCGAGCGAGCGCTTTACCACTGGACTACATCCCGCACCTCAACAAGCTTAGTTGCCGTGTGACAACAGCAGAGGGAGGGGGAGGATTTCAAATAACACTAAATAATTGGCTTTAATGAAACAGAAGCTCGGAAGTTGGAGAAACGATTACTGGAAAATGAAGTACATTCTAGAAAAGTAAATCTTTTATTGTACAGCATTGTTGGTGCTGACGATAAGTAAGAATGCAAAATGAAGTCGATATTCAAAGACGTGTTAAACATTAACAGTACATATGACATTCTAATCTCAACTACACAATTGATTCAGAGAAAAAAGGACACATGCACTGCTAGACCCCAAAATTAATTGGACCCAGTCATTGTTCGTTTCGTGCGTACAATCGATCATGACTTGTATTGCGAGCGTCATGGAACAAATGGAAAGATTTGAAAGAAAAGAAGAATACCATAAGCACAGATCTGCCTGCAGAACTCAAAGAACTCAGTTCTAAAGTTGCGAAAAAGACATATGCGATCCAAACAGAACATCACATGGAAACCAGGATCATAGAGAAGGGGGCGAAAGTCAGTTTACTTTACCGCAAGTCAGTTACTCAACCCTAGAAGTGTATCCACCTCTATCAGGATCTGTGTGTGATTGTGTTTGACCCATACCATAAACTTAATTTTTTTTTTAATTTTATGTGCTGCCGATAAATTCATGTCGGATAATGCAGGACAGGAGCTACACTTGTATTCATTGTTTTAATTTTTTATATATATATATATTTGTTTTTAATTTCTGTGTACAGTAAATATCACAACCTTTTTTGTAGAACAGTGATGGACAGTACCTATCATGCATGCCAACTTTGAACAGTGCATATTATAATAATTCTCAGTTTGGGATTTATATATTTTTGTTTAAAACATTAAATGTTAAAAGATTTATTCATATAAATTAATTAAAGCGTGTTTGTATGATACTTACTGTACATTTATCCACTTTGCTGGCACTGGTAGCCCACTTAACCAAGGCCAGCAATCGGATGAACAGTTGTCGAGTGCGACTGGCAAATTGAAATATCTCAATTTTCCTAAAATGTCAAAAAATTGTCATTATGATATACATATAATGTCCATAAGAATGAATTAATAAAAAATATTTTTAAAATTTGACACATTCTATTTCAAAGAAGACTGAATAAGAAAGATAAGATCACAATTAAAAAAACTAAACAATAATCACTATGTTCTAAAGTAAGAAGAAGTAGATGGGAAAATGCTTGTATATCATATCTGAAGTGAGCTATTTAGGTGATAATATAAAAACTATTGATGATCAATGCACAATTAAGAAATTTCTACGGTTCATAAAAGGATTATTTTAAATCCCATTATTTTATGTAAATTATCACGTTTACTGTCAGCAATGTAAATGCACTAACCTTTCCATATCTGTTTTCCTCGGCAGCCTGAAATGTAAAGAAATTAAGTTTCACATATACTATTTAATAATCAATTTTGTAGCTTACTATTATCTTTCAAACTGGCATCATTATTAAAAATGGAGTACAAAGAAACCTCACACCCAATGTTGTTATATTTTACAAGACAATTACAAAATCAGGGCATAAAATTTGAATTTTTCTGACAACCAATTTATCATTCGTGTAGTTTTAGTGTTTACACGAACAATTTTCTTCAGTAGATACAAGTGAAAAGGTTAATGGGCAATGATAATGAAACAAGAATCTAAAATGAGCGTTTTTCGTATCTTTTCTCCATCAAATGTGCTGTCCTAAATATGAAAATATACTTTTTGTGTGGTAGGACTAACTTAAAAGATGCCAGGCGAAAATCAAAATTAAGTTTGTTTGTCCTAACCAGACCGATCCACCCACGAAAATTGACCAGTGTCAAAATCTTTTCTGACCTATTTTGGGGTAGAATATTTTGTTATTTTTAAAAAAATATTTAACCAATTTCAATTTAGTCTTAAACTAGTGTAATATTGGTCTGTAGATATTATTCAAACATTTTAAAACGTAGAAATAATTTAACCAAAATGTATTAATATTAACAGTCGATAGAGCACTCACCTGAGATACTTTGGTCATGAGATACATCTACCTCAGTGGTCCCATTTATATCAAAGGCCAGGGCTTCTGGATTATTCTAGATTATGGTAGCCCCACTCCAATGGCTAGTGATATTCAATGTTGGGTTAGTAAATAACTACTATTTCCTTGC
Source organism: Gigantopelta aegis (assembly GCF_016097555.1). NCBI lineage: Eukaryota > Metazoa > Mollusca > Gastropoda > Neomphalida > Peltospiridae > Gigantopelta > Gigantopelta aegis. Next base: position 17,390,095 of record NC_054702.1, read on the forward strand.
CCGATGGCTAGTGAATTTTGTTTGGCCAAATGTTGCAGTTAAGTCTATTTTGTAAATATGAATATCCTGCCTCCACACCAACCCCCCAATGTTAGTATTTTTAAGCTCTATCTTACTCTTTAGCCTAGGTGACATATCTGATTATTACTATTATTTAGTAAAATTGTATTAATTTAAAGTAAAGTATGGCTAGTGAATTTTTATTTGTGGCTAGTAAAAAAAATTAAAACACTGATCCCATGGCTAGTGGATTTAAAAAAAAAGAAAAAAGATAGACATGCTGCAAAGGCTGTCCTGACCTTGCTGCTAATTTTTTTTTATGAATGTATATTAAATGTTTGATATCCCTTAGAGAGAAGGCTTTATGGAATGTGTCACCTTCTTTAAATAAAGATTACTATTATTATTATTATTATTATTAATGGGGAAAATGTAGCAGATTTTCTCTAAGGCTATCTCAGAATTATTACCTGATAGCCGATGATTAAAGACAAAAGTTGTTTTAATATATACTTACAATTCAGACAGCACTGTAAGTTCATGGTGTGTTCTTTGCAGGATATAGTCTATAATTGTAGACAGTGAGATTGTAACACCACCAATATTAGTGGCAGAAGGAACAGCCAGACTTTCTGTCGGTGGCATGGTTAGTTTTCTTCTTCAGCCAATTCTGAAAGAGAGAACCAAAATTAGATTACATATGTCAGTGGTTCAGGATTCATACATGTTAATTAACCTTCAGAGATCTATCAGAATCCAACTTTAGACTTGGGATCTGATCAGAACAATATGTAAAGCGCTCCCCTGTGAATCAGATATAGTAGTCTAAGATAGGTGTGCTTGGGTATTGTTACACATTCATTCATTCATTTTTTATACATCAGTGGGCCCATCGAAATATTTTTTGTTCCAGCCCATGCTCAACTACTGGTGAAACAACTATCTTGCTGCTAATTAAAAAAAAAAAGAAGCCCATGGAGTGGTGGCAGTGGGTTTCCTCTTCAAGCCTCGAAATTTGGTGTTAAAAGGGCAGGCTATGATAGCCTTTAAAAATCTAGAAAATGAAGGGCACCAAGGTTAACCTAAAAGACACATGGCTACTTTCATACATGTACATTGTCAAAGGGCACCAAGGTTAACCTAAAAGACACAAAGGCTACTTTCATACATGTACATTGTCAAAGGGTACAAAAGGCTAACCTAAAAGACACAAAGGCTACTTTCATACATGTACATTGTCAAAGGGCACCAAGGTTAACCTAAATGACACAAAGGCTACTTTCATACATGTACATTGTCAAAGGGCACCAAGGCTAACCCAAAAGACACAAAGGCTACTTTCATACATGCACATTGTCAAAGGGCAGCAAGGTTAACCTAAATGACACAAAGGCTACTTTCATACATGTACATTGTCAAAGGGTACCAAGGCTAACCTAAAAGACACAACGACTACTTTCATACATGTACATTGTCAAAGGGCACCAAGGCTAACCTAAAAGACACAAAGGCTACTTTCATACATGTACATTGTCAAAGGGCACCAAGGCTAACCTAAAAGACACAAGGCTACTTTCATACATGTACATTGTCAAAGGGCACCAAGGTTAACCTAAAAGACACAAGGCTACTTTCATACATGTACATTGTCAAAGGGCACCAAGGTTAACCTAAAAGACACAAAGGCTGCTTTCATACATGTACATTGTCAAAGGGCACTAAGGTTAACCTAAAAGACACAAAGGCTACTTTCATACATTTTCAAAGGGCACCAAGGCAGTTTTATTTAGGAAGTCAATTCAACCAGAAATGAACTTTTAATTGTAATTCTGTTAAGTTGGTCATTCATCAATAAATCAATGTGTTCTAGTGGTGTTGTTAAACAAAATAAATATTAACTTCTTAGTGGTGTCGTTAAACCCAATTTTGGTGGAGAGATTAAAACATAGATATCTGATCTCCAATAAACACTGCTGCTGTTCCATCTCATTACAGCAGGTAATGGATCAAAGTCCACTGGTTTCATTTCATTTCAACTTATTTTCGTGCTTATATCCAATTAATGTTCAAGCACGCTGTCCTGGGCACACACCTCAGCTATCTGGGCTGTCTGTCCAGGACAGTAGGTTATTTGTTAGTTGGTTAGTAGTTAGTGCCACTGGTTTCAGACCATCTGACCAGATTCTAATAGGATTACCCAAATGACTCAAATAATTATCAAATAAAATAAAAAAAGTGAAGGGAAATCCATTCTGTCATTGTCACCTTATCCACAAAAACGGCAACATTGTCAGAGAACGAAAATAATTGTATCGCAATCTGAAGTACAACATCAAGTCAGTGTTTTGTTTTAATTTTTCATTTCAGTATCATGTATGTTGATATCTTTGCTATCTAGAAGTGGTTCGGCAAGAGTTCCTTATTGTCCCCCATAACAATTTTAAAGAAATATTTGCTAGAATTAGTTTAAGATTAGGGTTATACAATACCTTTTAAAACAATTTGTTCTATAAAACCAACATGTTTATATTTCAGGGCTAGCCCTGGGTGGCTATTTCCCTTCGCCAAAACATTTGCCAATCTTCAATTTCTTTCGCCAGTCTAAATATGTATTCGCCAATTACATTTTGACATTTCAGTTAAAATATTTTGTTTTTAATCTTGTTCTTTATGATAATATAGTACATGCTAAAATGTACTTATTATTCAGTTTATGTCTTGTATGACATTGTTTTAGCTGTTCCCCCAAAAGATTCACCAGACTAAGATATACACTATACATATATTTTTGCATCTCAAGTGTGAAATGGTAAGTACCGGTACATAATGTTTACATATTTAATAGCGTAACAAGTTATATCATTCAGTATCTTTCGAAATATGTGTGTAAAATGCTGGAATAAATGTAGTCCAGAACAGAACCCAATGCCCTTTTGTTTTTATTACAATTTTTAAAAAATATGATGCGACATCAAAATAATTTTAAAATGACAAAAGTATATAAATGTCCTATTATGGAGACGTTCAACAATTACATAACGTAAGATCTGATCTTTTTTTTTACTCTGCCCCATTACGTTTTGTAATGATGACAATACTCATCCCTCTAAAGTTATGTAACAATTGTCTTCCACCCACTTCTATCTTTTCTTGTCACTGACATTAATTTTATCAACATTAGATTTTCTGTTCTTATTTTGGTTTTGGTTTTCGTTTCTACTTTATATAAAGATAAAACTCTAGTCCCACCAGAGACTGTGCTACCCCTCCAGATATTGTTCCAATGCCACAGGCCTATATGCATATATCTTTAATCTCTTTGGTAATAAATAGATGTATTATTGTATATATAAAATAGAAATATCATATTTTTTAGAAACAAAATGACCAGACTGGCTGTTTTATTTTATAAAAAAAAAAGATGTACATGTTGTTGGGTTTTTTAAAGTGCGTAACTCTTGATCATACCCTACCCCATGACCTCGTTTTGGAACTACCCTCCTAACTTACCTGTATGATTTATTACTGAATACTGTTCATAATTGTTTTGGTGTCCAACTCAAGAGTATTGCCAGTCACCCAAAATAAAGACAAAAGAAACATCTTTATATGTTATTGCTATCAAAACACTGGTGTGCAACTCTTTCATATCGGAGGCTGGACTCTGGGTAGGCGTGTTCGAAACCATAAAGGTATATGAGCACGTTAAAAACATATCTAAGTTCTAAGCAACTCTTTCACAAGTGGAAAAATGCTCATTCAGTTTCACGTCGGTTTTGAGAGAGTTGTATTTCTGTGCTAGGGGCAGAGGGATGTATCATTTTGGCGTTTATATTATATCAGTAGATATAGCAGAAATTAATTATAATTTCGCCATTTATATGTTTGAAATATAATCTGTAAATGTAGAAAGTTTTAACTAATAATTCATGATTGTATATAAGTGAGAAACAATATGTATTCCTCACCAATGTACCCACTTTGTGGAAATGAACTCAACCACGTGACCTAGATTTACAACATTAATCGGTATGACAAACTAATAAAATTTAAAACTTCTTGTCACCAATAATCAAACATTTAGTATCAACAATGCATAAACAGCATTTCATTTTATTTAATCGCATTTTCTAACTTTACAACAAGCAGCTGGCATATAGACTGGCCTTGCGGACATGCAAATAGTACTTATTCACACCACGAGGCGGATGAACAGAAAAAAATTGGTTGAAGGAATGCTTGGTTCTAAAAATCAAGATTGAAAAAATATTTCGTAAATTTTTTCACCAAATCGAAAATTCTTTTTTTTTGCAATTGGCGACTTTGGCGAACGACAGCGCGAGCCCTGATATTTCGTAATCCAGTATCGCTATGTTTTGCCGTTGAAAAATTATACATTTTGTCTATTCTATGTAAAACTTCCTCCACAAGGGAGCTTTTGATGGTGTTTTTGGAAGAAATATAGCACAGAAGACAGAATGAGGCATTATCATTATGGGACTAAATCTTTGTTTTATTCCGAAGACGTTCGGTTCATTTGACAAAATACACCCTATGAGTAGGTACGTGATCAACCAAGCACTGCGTCATTAGCGCAGTGGGCAGTAAAAGCTGTGACGCAAAATCGCCGCTCTGCAAAACAGTCGCTATAAATAAAGCGTTCTGGTTGGTTAATATGGGGATTATCCTGTAGTGTGATGGCTTGTTAGATAGATACTTTCATTGCCGAGTGCGGAGTTTTTGAAGAAAAAATTGTCGGCGAAAAATTACAGAAGATATCACATGTTGAACATCCTACATCATAGAAATCATCAAAGTTATCTTCTAAGATAAGCTTGGTCCTTTTTTAAAACTATATGATCATTTTGTTTATATATTAATACATATTTTTATGATGTTTGATCAATTTTGAATGTGGCGAACGTAGTCTACGAAGTCGCTGAAAAAAACTTAATTTTCCGAAATCGAGCACAAAAGTTCTGAAAATGTTCAAGGTTGAAATAATGTCACGTGCATTATAGAAATCATTTTCAAAATATATTTTAATATTGCTCAAACATTTACTATTAATGAATATGTGCCACAAAGTTGTAAAAAATGTTGCTATCTCAAGGATGTTTGCAGATTATAAAATGTCCATCTGAAAAGTGAAAGGAAGCCATTTCAGGTTGATCGAGGTCACGTGACCAGCTCAAACATTTATTATTAATGAATATGTGCCATAAAGTTGTAAAAAAATTTGTTATCTCAAGGATGTTTGCAGATTATAAAATGTCCATCTGAAAAGTGAAAGGAAGCCATTTCAGGTTGATCAAGGTCACGTGACCAGTTTCCTCAATACTCATTGGTCCATTGTTAATGTTTACAAAACAAATCCACGTGTAGTAGTGAAAATAATTTGTTCTGATTTGATTTTTGTTAGCTAGAGAAAAATAAATTGGTACAATTAGTATTATTAATAAGAATAATTATTGTTATATACTGAATTTATTTTTTAAAATAACATTTTATGCTAAATTTGCCATACATCAAATTGATTAATAAGAATAATAATGAACATTAAAATGTAATAAAAATTAATAATATATATTTTGTATTATGGGTAAATCATAATTAGCTCACACACACACGCACGCACACACACACACACACAGATACACATACAGACACACACACACACACACACAATCTAATAATATACTCTTCAAAAGAAGAAACGCAAAACCACATTGTCGTAACATTTGGAGAATTGATTTAATTATTGAATGGTGAGTCCGATAATTACCAAATGTTGCAGGATTGTTCACAATTCACTCTAGTCCATTGTGAGTAAGTGATAGGACACACCACCAAGGTCAAGGTCATCTGGAGTCAATACCGGGTGTGGCCTCCGCGTGTGTTGACAACTGCCTGGCACCGCCTGCCCATTGAAGCAACCAGAGTACGGATGACGTCCCGGGGGATGGTGGCCCACTCGGCCTGCAAGGCTGCTGCCAGCTCGGGCAGGGTCTGGGGCTGTGGTTGTCGCTGTCGGAGGCGTCGGTCCAACTCGTCCCATAGATGCTCAATTGGGTTCAAATCCGGTGATATCGATGGCCAAGGAAGGACATTAATGTTGTTGTTCTGTAGGAAAGCCGTTGTGAGACGTGCTGTGTGAGGCCTGGCGTTGTCATGTTGGAACACTGCGTTGGCGTTGGCCATAACTGGAACGATGTGTGGCCGGAGGATCTGGTCAATGTAGCCCTGTGCATTCAGGTTGCCCTGCACGTGGACCAGGTCAGTTCTGCCAGTGTGTGAGATGGCTGCCCACACCATGACACTACCCCCGCCGAATCTGTCCACTTCCTGCACGCAGTTTGCCGCATAACGTTCACCACGACGCCTATACACGCGACATCTTCCATCATGACGTCGGAGCAGAAATCGGGACTCGTCACTGAACCATACCTGTCTCCATCGCAGTTGAGGCCATTGTCGATGAATCTGGCACCACTGCAGTCGGAGTCGACGGTGTTGTGGTGTTAAGATGACACCTCGAACTGGACGTCTGGCACGAATTCCTACCTCACGTAGGCGGTTCCGTACGGTCTGGTCGGATATCCTGCGCAAACCTGGTATTGCTGCGGCTGTGGAGGTGGCAGTAGTCAATCGTTCCCGAAGGTGGCGTACCCGGATGTAGCGGTCCTGCCGGGGGTAGTGACCCGTGGTCGACCGGATCTAGGGAGGTCACGTGTTGATCCATGTTGCTGGTAACGGTCCCACAGTCTGGAGATGGTGCTTGGGGACACATGGAATGCCCTGGCAACGGCCGTTCTGGATTCGCCTGCGTCTAGTCGGCCGATGGCATTGTTTCTCTGCGGTTCACTGAGACGTGGCATGTCCTGGATTGTCAACTGTCGGCCAGATACAGAGGCCAGGCAAGCGAACACCCTGCACTTTTATACTGTCGGTGTTCATGTTGCACGTGCAGACAACGCACGTGCAGTGGTGACATGGTTTGCACGTGGCTGCGTTTTTACGAATATTCACATTTTGGAACTTTATTGTACAGTAGCTGCGTTTTATCGAATGTAACCGTGGGAATGTGTTTGGGACATGCAATGACCTTATATTCACAAAGCATGAACCGGTAGGAAACATAAAATCGGAGTTATAACCCATTTGTACCCTTTTGCGTTTCTTTTTTTGAAGAGTATATATATATATTTATTTTTATTTTTATAAACAGTATTAGGCATTTTGTCCTGGCACCCGGATGAGTAGCTACCTTTAGAACTTGATTTAGCAAAATGCTCTCATCTGGGGGTCGGGGCACCCAGCCCCTTCTTATTGTAGCTATTCATATTTTTTTTCCAAATGTACATATATTTTTATTGTTGTCCTGGCACCCAGATGAGTAGCCACCTTAGAACTTGATTTAGCAAAATGCTCTCATCTGGGGGTCGGGGCACCCGCCCACTTCTTATTGTAGCTAACTGTATGTAGTTAGGAAAACAATCTAACAATATATATATATATATATTTATTTTTATTTTTATAAACAGTATTAGGCATTTTGTCCTGGCACCCGGATGAGTAGCTACCGTTAGAACTTGATTTAGCAAAATGCTCTCATCTGGGGGTCGGGGCACCCGCCAGGTAGGTAGAGTGGTTGTGTGAATGTGTAATGTATGTATTGTCTCGACGGGTTACTGGTGTTGAGGTCATCTGGCAGTGTCTTCTTCGCCCACCCGACGTCACAGAGCAGTATGTTTTTACTATTTTAGTATTTATTCTTTCTACTACACATTATTCTAAGTTACTATGTAGATTGGAAGAGAGGAAGGTCAGGACTTTAGCCCTGACTATTGCACTTCCTAACTGTAAATATTAGTACTCTTCCACTATATTTGAACTATTTATTATATGCTTTAAATGCCCCTTTTAACGTTTCTTTTATTATTATTAAAATTACAGCTTAAACATTGTAGTGGGCAAGCCTGAACCTCTGAACCGTGATAAAGTTTGTTTTATTTCGGTAAAAAAATAATTAAAATTATTAATTAGGTAATAACTTACACTATGAATTAACAGAAAACTGCACCAAAAGGCTCTATGTTGAATGAACTACCTTCCCTGAAAGTTTCATTAGAATCTATCCAATTTTTTAAAAGTTATGACAATTTGTGTTCAAAGTGAACCGTGATAAAGTTTGTTTTATTTTGGTAAAAAAATAATTAAAATTATTAATTAGGTAATAACTTAAACTATGAATTAATCGAAAACTGCACCAAAAGGCTCTGTGTTGAATGAACTACCTTCCCTGAAAGTTTCAGTAGAATCTATCTAAAATTAAAAAAATTATGACACTTTCTGTATTAAAAGTTACCGGTAATTAATCGAAACGGTCACAACTTTTTTTCTTTTAGTAGTAAAACAAAGCCAAAAAATGGGCGTGGCACCACATCTTGAAAATTTCATACATTTTTTAATATTGAACCTAGAACAAAAATTAAAACTGCATTTTAAAGCTCTGTAGAATGATAATTGATTTATCTCTATCTTTGTAGGTTAATTTTTTTTGTCACGTACCTACTATGAGATTTATAAATATTAAAATGCAGTTTCACTTGATCCACTGTGTGTTCGAGTGGTTGGCGTACTCGACTACAGTCCCGATGGTCTGGAGTTCGAATCCAGGCCTAGAACTATGTCGTTTGTAGTGTTTAATGCAATACTCAGTTGATATGGCTAATTCAATACGCCAAATAGGGGAGAAATATGGAACTATTTCCTGTTGAAGTGCCAAAAAGGTCGCTAAAGCTGTTAACTAGTAAAGAACAGTATCGTGTTACGGCAGTCATTTCTACGATTTCCAGATTTTACAACTGGAACCTTTATTTAAATCACTCCAGTAAGAGTTAAGGCTATATAAGTTACTTACTTATGATAAAAGCATGTGTACAAAGATATAAACAAACTTCACGTTTAACATATCATTGCATGTTTTGAATTTTAGAAACATGTTTAGATAAATATTGAACATTTTCACCGCAGTCGGCCATTTTATTTTTCAGTTCTACCGAACATCTTAAACGTTACGCTTTCAAGTTTGAAAGCTGTAGGTTCCAATGTACCAAATCAATTCCTATTACCGATAATATTAACGTTGACTAATAAAACTGATATAATTTAAACTTATGTTTTAAAATGTGTCATGTTCTGTGTGTGTGTGTGTGTGTGTGTGTGTGCGTGTGCGTGTGTGTGTGTGTGTGTGTGTGTGTGTAGTTGTAGTAGTAGTAGGTGTAGCAGCATCGTTTTAAATGACAACAACATCAATGTTTCGGATCAAATTCTTACATGAGCTGATATCTTCCAGTAGGAACACTTTATACCAATACTACTACGTGGGTGTATGTGTGTGTGTGTGTGTGGGGGGGGGGGGTTGCCGGCGCGCGCGCATTGTTACTGACGTAAAGACATACCATTGGCTGCGCCTAGGTGCACGATGACCCAGTCTCGTCACATCCGGTATGACATTCAATGAAATAAGCAGGATCGATATTGATTTCTCTGGATGCATAAATTTAAGTTAACTGTAAGCGCAAATTAAATACATTTATATGTTTTTAAACATGGGTGTTTTTTTTGTGTTTTTTTTGGGGGGGGGGGTTTAAAAGTATATGTACTGTTACATATTTTGAATTTTAAAAATATGTTCATATAAAATACGGTATACTACACATCCGGAAGCATGTGCAGGCATTTATGCAAAGGGTCTAGACTGGCGAGCGAAAATTGGGGGGTGGGGGGGGGGGGAGAGTGTTGTTCTGCCAGAAAAAAATATGAACAGGTCGACCCCCGAAACTCTCCCTTTACACACGCGTCTCAATTACACAATCACGAAGACAATCAATTTATTTATCATCCATTAAAGGCTTTTGTAGGAGATATCGCTGGCACTATAATTTGCGATATCTCCTGAGATATCGCTTCTTATAATCTTGATTAGTCAAATTTTAATCACGTTTTGTTACGTCACTTTGTTTCAGCGCTAAAGCTACCATTAGTGTCGTCACGCCACTGCCGTTCTGCTAGTTAACGAGTCTACCGCTGACATTCAAGCCACATTACTGACATTGTTTACAACTGTCGCAAATGAAAAGAATGATAATGGATGATAAAAAGAATCTATGTTATTCAGATTTATGGATCCATAACACATCAGGGCCGTACCCTCCGGGGGGCAGGGGGGCAGCTGCCCCCCCCCCCCCTGAGAATCTTGTCCTTTTTTTTTTTTTATATATATCTCCAGTAATAGCATAGAAATGTTTAATCTTTATAGTATGTTAAAAATTATTTATAAAATTTAGTGCCCCCCCATGGATTTTGGTCAGGGTACGGCCCTGCACATACTAATTACATGTATTAATACGTATATCTTATTTTATCATCCATTAAAGGCTTTTGTAGGAGATATCGCTGGCACTATTATTTGCGATATTTCCTGCGATATCTCCGCAGGGTATATCGCTTCTTATAATCTTGATTGGTCAAATTTTAATCACAAGACAATGTTTTGCTTACGTCACTTTGTTTGTTTCAGCGCTAAAGCTACCATTAGTGACGTTACGCCACTACCGTTCTGCTAGTTAACGAGTCTACCGCTGACATTCAAGCCACATTACTGACATTGTTTACAACTGTCGCAAATGAAAATAATGATAATGGATGATAAAAAGAATACCCCCCTCGTATCTTGTGATATCATAATTTATCAGCACTCATTGATAAAAGTATAAAATCCTCGGCAAGGCTCGCATTTCATATTTTTATCAACTCGGGATGAGACCATGAGCGTACGACCCGGGGGGGGGGGGCAGGGGGGTCAATTGCCCCCCCCCCCCACCCAAATTCGGGCAAAACAGTGGGGAAAATTCGGGCAGTTTTTATCTGGGTAAAATTTCGGGCAAATCAACCCCTCCAGCCTCCCTAAATCAAAGAGTCCCCATACGCCCATGGATGAGAGAGGGGTATAAAAATGCTAAATTTTGCGTCATCCACTCCCCTGGGTCAAACCGCTGTCCATGCCAGGGGTAGGACCCAGGGGAGACATGCCTGAACCTCTGATGATATAAGCATGTAAAACAAAGGTTCTAAGTCACCCACTTGAACAGCCCAGCCCCTATTTGCTCTGGATTATCGATATTGTAACATTGGTGGTCTTTTTTAAAACTATTGTTCAGTTTACATAAATAAATTTTAAAAAAAATCAAAAAAATCTTTCTTTTTAAACAATTTATTTAACGGTTTCTGAATTTGTCTATAAGCAAATGAAATTTATGAAAACCGACAGGTCGAGACAGGTGTTCCCATCCGGGTTCTTGGTTGCCAACAACATTCAAAATGGCGGTGACAGCATTAGTTGTGTGGTGTTCGATCAGCGTTAACAGAGAAAATGCGAAAAAGTAAACCGAAACACCAATAATCTAAGAACTGTGAATTAAATTCATTTTCTATACATCTTGTATAAAACATTTGTTCAAAATGGATGAACGGCATTGGTGGATTGCGGGTAAAATCCAAGAAACTTTTAAAATAGGTGGAAGTGATAATCCATCCGTGCTTGAAGAGTTTATGTGTGAAGAGTCGACACTGAATAGGGTTAACAAGTTTCTCAGTGCCGACGGACCATGCAGGTTGTTTCTATACTGTGAAAAATCCGAATCCGGTTGCTTGTCAATTAACGATTTGCGTGTCACGGGGAATTTGGCATCATTAAAAGACACAGATTTGGAGACTGTGACAATTTTATATTTTTTGAGAAATATAACTGAGAAGGATGTAGATGTGACAAAAATGAATAAAGAAATATTCTGTGGGGAACTCAAACATAATGCAATTGAGACTCTGAATACATTGCTTTCGGATATTTATATTCCTCTTTTTAAAGCACAAAAGAACTGGGACCAGAGTACTAAAGAAACACAAACTGGTCTTGTCCAGAGCATGGAGAAGTTTGTAATTGCTCTAAATGAAACAGCAGCATCTATGAACACATCTACACAGTGGGTAAGATAAATAGAACTTTAATTTTAAAAAATGTATTTCGTTTCTAATTGGCAGTTAAATAAATTCCCCAAACTTTACAAAGTTTTTAAGAAAAACATTTTAAAAAAATAAATTTTATTTAAATCCACTGATAAAATTAAAAATGAGAAAAATAACCATGGATGCAATGAGGACACTTTTTTTTTCTTCTTTTTTTTTAAAATATCGAATCAATTTTAGTGATACAATTTCATACATGTTTTGCAAAAAAATGTGATGTGCAGGGCAATTTTATACTGTTCATACCTTTTTCTTTGTTACTGTTTGATTTGTTTGTGAATATTATATAATGTTTTTAAGACGGTTTGTCCTTTGGACATTTCGTCCACAGATGATTCATCCACCGTACAATTCGTCCACGTACAATTCGTCCATCCACCTCGGACAATTCGTCCACTCAATTACAACATTCAGACCAATAAATCTAAAATGTTATTTCTTAGCCATTGAAATGGTTAATTATGTTTTTTTTGTGATAAACTACTAGTATATGAAACAAACTAAATTTTTGTGGCACTATCTACTTGAAATAAGTCGATTTGTTTTAGGTGCAGACTGAATAAAATTGTGAAATTGCATTAATAGTGTTGAGCGTGTATTGTTAATTACTTCACAATAGAGGCCAGAAACAATAGGCTATACCAGACAAGTCGAAACGTGAAGATTATCTTTACTCATAACCCTTCCCGCCCCGGAATTGGCCACTGGTGAAGTCAGAGGCTAAATGCGGGGTGGGCATGCCTGAACCTTCGAGATATGGGCACGTAAATAGAGTTCCCCTCCCCTTTATTTCAATAGATACCGTATACATTATTACAATCTGCACCTAACTTCTACTCAACTGTTCTTCAACGCTTTACCTCTTTGTACAGCCATGAATCCTCTCTTAAACTTTTCAGCTATACGCCACAAACTTTATATATTTTAATTTTGAGAGCTTGTTCAAAAATAGCGTCATAAATAAATTTGTAAATACAATAATCATAAATTTACTTTAATTGTCCCATTCCCTATTATAATTATAATATAACTATTATAGACTATATCTATCAAATTGTCCCCATCATACTTGGTAAACCACCACCCCCCCCCCCCCCCCCCCCCCCCCCCGCCGCAGGCAAAGCCACTGGTGATGTCAGAGATAGAGGCATGGCAAAGCTGTTAGGTTAGGTTACAATCTGCACTTCTGTGGCAATTCTCTATGTCGATATTCCACTAAAATAAAAAGAGTCTGTACATTTATTTAGTCTGTGGACAAAATATACGATAAAGAACTAATACAAAAATATATATATATGTATATAGTGGACAAATTATCCAAGAACAATTTTTGGCAGTGGACGAATCATCTCAAGTTCAACAGTGGACAAATTTATAGTGGACGAATCGTCTGTGGACGAAACATCCAGAGGACAAATCATCTGCATCCCTATATAACATATTTATGAAGTATAGAAATAGTATATTGTCAGTTATAATCATTTTTTTACCTTTATTTTTTTCAGATGCTGAAGCAACCAGAATATGTACTCAATGACTTCAAACAGCAAAGAGCTGCAGCTTTAGACCCCCAGTTTATTCAACAGTATGAAGAACTTGTGTCAGACTGGGTGAACACCATCGATACCATTCTGGCAGACACAACGGATGAGAGGTATATTGAAGAATATGGCTCACCTTTTCAACAGCTAAATTAACCACATGGAAAGAACATTGGTTTTGCAATTTTTTTATATTTGAAACAGCACTCGTTAGAAATCCTATGAAATTTTGTGATCACTAACTTCTTACACACCCATTGGTGAGAACATCATGTGCTATCTTTGATTACACATACTTGGTAACACACATGTACATGTGTTAACAATTTCAAGACATACAACTGGCTGCTCTTAGGTGATGACATGGGCCCCGTTCCACGAAAGAATTGTAACTAAGGTTAATTGTAGTGACCTACAGTGAATTTTACAACTGGCACCGTAAACTTTACAGCCGTTCCACAAAGCAACCTTATCGTAGTCGTAAGTGCCCCTTTAATGATTAAAATATTCTTTACGAAGAAGTACGAATTAGTTAAATAATGAATTGGTTACCGACTTTTTGGAACATCTTAGATGTATTCATTGGTATCGGACATCCATGAAGTAACTTTGATAGTTTATTTGCTAAGCGATAATTGCCAAATGCATAAGGCATGAGTTATCTCCCGTATTTTCGTCTGAAAGTCGTATGGCCTAGAATGTTTTTTCATCAAACGCCGAATTTTATAAAAGGTATTTGGTATATATTAGATCCATTTTTATACCAAAAGTTAGTATCCATCTTAGAAAATGACCAAATCATCATTTAACTGCCATTTGACAGCTACGTTAGTGGCTTACAACTGCCTCATACCTATTGTATATTTTCACAGTAATTTATGACGATAGTAATCAACACTGCGTCGTGGAACAGGCTGGCGATGGTAGAACAAAGTTAAGGTGGCGATGGTAGGCATTTACGAGGATAGTAGTTCTAAGATAGCTTCGTGGAACGGGGCTCAGGTCACCAATGCCATACGTCCAATAAAAAAAAAAACACAATGGAAATCAATTACACTGTGATGTATAGTTAACCTGACAGTAATGTATCTGTGATGCGTAAGTCGGCTAAAAGTATAACGTCTGTAAATAACTTTTAGTCGAAAAAGATGTTAAAATTTGCTTAAAACCAGGTTTTTGAGGATATGTAAGAAATGGAATAATACATTCATTTCCGTTAGATACCATTTATCTTACAACTTGGTGTTTAAAAACGTATCAAATTCGCTTTTGCTCGTTAGGTACATTTTAAAACAACTCGTGAGATAAATGATATCTAATTGTCACTCATGTATTATTTTCTGTTTAATCAATGGTCAGTTAATAACCAAATATAAAAGTGCATTAGTAATTGAGTTTATCAAGCATTTCTAATTTGACCAATAAATTAAGTATATATACATTTGAGTATACTTGAGTATGATATATGCAGTTACTTCCCTTTTAGTCCTAGTTCAGTTAAATTCATGTGACCAAAAAAAATAGATCTATGTAATGGAATTATTTTTCTTACCACAGATATGATGCTGTGGTAGATACATATCAGTTTATTCAGTATGCAAGTTTCCAAGATTTCTACACAATTTTACAACATTATAAATTGTGGTAACTGTTACTGATAAAAAATTTGAATATTCTGTGAATATTTTATTTTTTGGCCTTATATTTTAAGGGATGTGTTCTAGTAGTTTTTATCTTCATTGAGCATGAAGTTTCGTCTGATGCCCAGCACTATATTTAGTAGTACTAGGGTTTCTGCTAGAGAGTATGAATGGTAAAATTACATACCCTAAAATCTTAAAAATTAATGCATACATTTTTAAATGCAGTGTTATTATGCAGTTTTCAATAAAAGAAAAACCTTGGATGGGCATTTTTCTTCAAGGCTGGCAGGGATGACAATCTAGGATATATTTTATTGTGGCGTAAACCGATATTACTGACACCTTATAAAACAACAGTTTTCCTACAAATCACATTTCAGTGGTATCACAAATATATAAGAATAAAATATATATATATGAAGGTCACCTGACTATAAAAGTCATACCGGTCTCGGTGGCGTCATGGTTAGGCCATCGGTCTACAGGCTGGTAGGTACTGGGTTCGGATCCCAGTCGAGGCATGAGAGTGAGTGCTCCGCAAGGTTCAGTGGGTAGGTGTAAACCACTTGCACCGACCAGTGATCCATAACTGGTTCAACAAAGGCCATGGTTTGTACTATCCTGCCTGTGGGAAGCACAAATAAAAAATCCCTTGCTGCCCGTTATAAAAATAATAGCCTATGTGGTGACAGCGGGTTTTGTGTAAAAAACAGTGTCAGAATGACCATATGTTTGACGTCCAATAGCTGATGATAAGATAAAAAATCAATGTGCTCTAGTGGCGTCATTAAATAAAACAAACTTTACTTTTTTATAAAAGTCATCATCATTAGTTTCCATTGTGTCTGTTACAGACAGGTTTAAATAACTAATATTACCAATCACTAAACTAGTTTTGTTTTTGTACGTATAGGTTTTTGGACCCGAATGCTGGCCCACTGTCGGAGCTGGATCGTTGGCGTCGTCGGCAGAGACTGTTGACAAGTTTGACAGAGCAGCTGAAGAGCAAGGAATGCAAAGCTGTGATTGGTGTGCTCATCACTGCAAAGTCTAGACTGTTGAAGAAATGGAAATCTGTCGATGCAAGGTACCAGAATTTGAAGTGCATTGTAATTATACACATCAGGTGTGTTCCATAATGTTTATTGAAAATCTTTAAAAGACAACAATTCTATTTTACTGAATGGTAAGTCCATGTTATATACAACATTTGTAACTTTAATAATTGGTAATGGAATGGAATGTGTTAGAAGATGTAGTTAACAAAGAACGTAAAAACATTTCTAAGATTTACTATAAATCTTTTTGGATTAATATATACATACAGGATTTATTTATTTAAGGTTTTGTGCTGTATTTTTTCTATTTGAATTGTATATTTATGTTATCATAAGTCCTGATTGAAATTGTATGTTAGTTTTAGAACTATAGAGGTGTCATTCATCTTGAAAAAAAAAATCTTTTCTTTTTTAATATTATAGCATGTTTTAAAAATAAAAATAAAATAATATTTTTTGTGTGTATAGCATCACCGATGCTATGAATGACACGAAGGACAAAGTGAAGTATCTCGAGTCACTTCGTCGTGCATTTGACCACATGTATCACGAAGCCACACCTCACTCGATCATGAACATTGCCATCCCAGGTCTGACGAACAGCATCAAACAGATGGATTCAGTGTCTCGCTACTATGGCCGGGTTGGCTTTCTTGGACTGATTTTAACAAAGGTAATTTGTTTCTTAAGAGCCAAATTTTGCTCTGATCTGTTACATCAAAAATAAACATTTAGAACACTCAATAGTTGTTTTTGTGTTACAAAATATTTTGTTTTTAATTATAACTGCTAATTTTATAGAAAATAATATTATACTCTGTTTAAACCATATTCAGGTGGGACTGATGAAATCCACCGGTATACACAGAGTACTGGATTAGATGAGTGTTGTACAGCTATTATTGCAGGATAGGTCCATGAGACTTCTGGTTTACTCAGAAATGTTAGTTTGGTCCACTGTACTTTACTAATCAGGCATATTGGCTTGCATTAAAACTAACATTTGGAAATATTGAAAACTGAAATTATTAACAAAAAAACATCTTTATAGAAGGATGGGACAGACTATAGATTATTTCAACTTTTGGGGAAAATATATTTGCTCCACCTAGTTTCCCCCAACTCCACCTCCGAATTTCTATTCGGGTTTACTCATAAAACCCTGACTCACTTTTGTTTTCATGTATAATTTAGTTTTTCTTATTTCAGTATAATACATGTATTAAAAAAATTACAATGCATACTAACAAACCACTTGTTAAAATGGTGGGCTGGGCTAATCAGAATACCAATTTGTATTTGAACAGGTGACTAATCAGATTGTCATGGCATGTAAAGATCACATCAAATCCGCGACTGTGAGTGCAATAGATGACAAGGACAGACTGTGGCAGAAGATATCTGAAGAGGTTAATGAGAAAGACATAGTGACAACAGGTGACCCACAACAGAAGGTGCCACGGGGCCAAGTTGAGGCCAAGTCTAAGGTAATATTTAACACCCTGATTAATTCCAGTCTGTCATTTGTTATAAATGTTTGGATAGGCCAAATTGATCTCCCATAACTTAAAACCCCCATTCCAGTCTGTAATCACCATTTTGTTAAGAATATTTTGATTGGCAACACTGATATTCTGTCGTTACAAAAAGTATGGCAAATCCTTGAATAGAGGCCTGCCTTGTATAAACATCTGCCTCGATTAGAGGCCAAGTCTTTGAATGACGTAAAATAAAAAAATAAAAATAGAGGCCTGCCGTGCATAAAGGCTTTGTCGGGATAATGACTTCTGTTCAATGATGTAAAAAGTATATAACCACATGACGAGAATAGGAAAGTTTGTTCATCTAATAATCTTATATCCTCAATACCACACACTCTCGAAACAAAAGAATGTGAGATAAGCGATCGACTTTGTTAAATTCTGATATGCAAGGAATGATAAAACACTGCACCACTTTTAACACATTTGAAAGATTATTATTATTTGACCAAATTGTTTAATATTGAATTTTTTTATTTATTTTTCAATTAGGTGTCACGTGGTAAAAGTAAGGATGTGAAAGAAATTGGAGTCAGTGATGACAGCCTATATGGTCGACTGCGAGCCTGTCTGACACTGCAGGGCTTTTATCGAGAAACTCTACGATCACTTCGAGACTCACTAGGAAACACTCAGAATCTGTCTCATTTCTCATCTGTTAGCAGTTTTATTCAAGTCAACAATATAGGCACACGGTATATTTTTGTTGTCAGATTTTTCACTTTCTTATCCCCATTCACAAAAAAACAAGAAACCCTCCAACATCATAACATTGGGAATATCAGCATGTCGCTTTTATAAAATGTATTATTAAAAAAATATATATACATGTACATTGTAGATTTATAAAATTTCAAAGATGAAATGAATATTCTATAATAATATCAGTGTTCTACTTAATTTATTTAGCTGATCACAAAAGATATGATTTTAGCAAAATAACTGACTTACTTTGTAAGTAATTTTGAGAAAAATGCTTCCATTTATTTTTATTTACTGCTGAACATAATAACATGCCATTTAAACATATACTTGATAAATGAGATATAGAATTATTTTAATTTTTAAAAGTGTTTAAAAAAGAAAAGAAAAAAAGCCATAGCACTTCTTCAGTGTATGATGTATTCTACATGTTGTTACAGGCCACGAGGTCCCAGTGTGAAAGGAGCCCAGAGTACATCCCCGTCACGACGAGCCACGTCCACAGTGGGAGATGGGTATGGACATGGAGTTTCTCTGGCAGATGAAGATGCCATCCTGCACCACATGGACCTGTTCTGTAACCGGATTAGACATCTGCTTGATGTCATTAACACCATTTCACAGTACACCAAGTGAGATCTCTTAACTTCATCATTATATATCAGGGGCCTGAAAAAAAACAATAACCCTACTGAATAATGGATTGTTTATTAAGTATGGGGATTGAAACTTTTATGTTTCACACCCATTACTCTGTGGATATTTGCCACCTTCAGTGAAAATGTGAGGCCCACAGGAAATATTGTTAAAATAGCAACAGATTCAATTTTGTAAATTTTAAAAATGTTTGTGCCAGACAGGAGGGTAATAAGTGTAATGAGCATCACATTGCTTTTACTTAAAAAGTCCAGTCTGTTGCTATTTTTACAATATTTGACCTATGGACCTAAAATGTTTACTGAAGGTGGCAAATATACATATAGTAATGGGTGTAAAATATTAAAGTTACAAACTCCATACCTTTTTTTAATACAATTCCATATTCAGTAGGGTTATCGGTTTTGGCACCACCAGATATAGTTTATTACCTTATACAGACCTAGCAGTCAATCTAGCACTTTAGGTTTCCTACTCTTAAATAGTTAGCCTTTGTATTTTTTGTTTTTTTATCCCCTCCTTTGTAAATTTCACAATTAACACAATGGCACACCTGATGTTTCTTCCTATGTAATGTTTCAAAGCAAGCAGTTTCAAGTGTAATTTGAAAACGTCTCAGATGTTATCGCAATGCATGTAATATGCACCCAATAACGTGTATTTTGATCACTCCCATAAAAGGTTTTGTGGAGCTATATGCCACTCCATTAAATTGTCTTAACAACAGTTATGCTTTAAGTTGTGCCATTTCATTACAACTGTTGCATAGTTAAGATGTTTTTTTAAAGGTTTGTTTTGTTAAATAATCTGTAAATTTAACGTGTGTGTGTGTGTGTGTGTGTGTGTGTGTGTGTGTGTGTGTGTGTGTGTGTGTGTGTGTGTGTGTGTGTGTGTGTGTGTGTGTGTGTGTGTGTGTGTGTTGGTGTGTCTATATATATATATACAGTAGAATCTCGTTGGTTCGATCCCGGAAGGGTCGAAGACACCGCAACGCTCGAACCAAAAACAAAGTCCCAAGTTTTTTGTTCGGTAAACCCTTATATTAACTGCTGAAGGGTCGAACACATCCAGGGTCGATTATAAGCCTTCGCTCGAACTAAATTGTCGGCCCCATCTATGTTAATAGCTATATTTCCCTCGAACTGGTGATCCATCAAATATCAATTAGGCCAAAAAAAATAAACAAAAGAGTTGGTGATCGTCCTTTTGATCACACAAATCGGTGGATGGGGGGGGGGGGGGGGGGGGGGATGAGGTTGGGTTTTGTTTTCTGTGAAAAACTTTATAAAACCCTGGAAACCAGGAGTAGCAGTCAACAGCGCATGCGCCTGGATGTTGTAGTTCCTTCACTGGCCGCCAGATGGACCTGGTGATGGTTTAACCCGTTATGGTGCTTACGAAAGTTGAATTGCTGCTACCTCGACGCATTTTTAACAGCTTTTAACAAACTAAAAAATAAAATAATTTCAGGGGCTGGCGCATTTTTCAGGTACAGACGGGGACGATCATCAACCGCCAAACAGGACTAACAGTTGCTGCGCTTGCGCAGTTGGTTATTATAACCTTTGGATTAATTATTTAGGCGGAACGAACTATAGAAAGAAAAAAAGAAATGTTTTATTTAACGACGCAGACATAGATGAATCGGGGAATCGCAACACTAGCTATGCAATCCTTTTGTCACCACACTTGTCATGTTTGTTAACGACTATCGGCACTGATCTTTCAAGTACAGCTAGTGTTACCGCAACTGTTAAATGAACCGTGATACCAATCAAACAATTAGTGCACAAACGGGCCTCAGCATAAAGCGTTACTTTGAAAACGACTACATTTCTGAAAAGTGGACAGTGCTGCGTTTTTTAATGTTGAAATATTCAAATTGTTTAGTAATAAATTCATGTAAATACAGATTAAGAATTTGCCATTTATTTATTTGAGTTCAGTGCATTTACGTGTATTGCACAATTTGTATCTAATTCAACTTTCTAACTAATGTTACGAAAATGTCCGATGTTGACCGAATGGTTCGGTCGAACTACCCGATGGGTCGAACACTTTCACGAGCACCGGCGGGGTTCGAGCCAACGGGATTTAACTGTGTGTGTATATATATATATATATATATATATATATATATATATATATATATATATATATATATATATATATATATATATATATATAGCAGGGGTGGGGGAAAATAAAATTTGTCAATCGGTCCCACGTGATGTCATCACTACCGGGGGGGAGGGGGGGGGGGAGAAGAAAGGAATAGAAATAAAAATTATAAAATCATTTAAAAGGTGATATTTGCCAAATAGTGTTTTAAAAACAAAATCATATTAGCATCTGTATATTTTTATCTTGAATCATGAACGCGAAACGATAAACATCAAAACATGAAAGAAAAACAAAATGTTTGATCACATCAGCGAAAAAAACAAATTATATATATTTTACATAATGGAATAAATAATATAAAAAAGGAATAAAAGTCATGCATCTTAACTCCCATATATGTATAAAAAGTACCAGTATTCAGTACTGTCCTGAAAATTAATAAACAATAACACCGTTGGAGCATTTGACAACTTGAGCTAGCACACGTTTAGACAAAGCAATTAATAACGCTGTTGCCGATTGGATGACATTTGACCTCTCCTGGCTCTAAAGACAGCTGGTTTAGCTATTCCAGCTCACTCCCACTTTAAAAAAAGAAGGTGTAAACCTTTTTTTTATTATTTTAAAGTCCTTTATAATTATTTGATACACTACACTGAAAAGTCAACAAGAAACACATTTATAGATTATTTCAGTATATTTTATGCTATTTCAAGCATTTTGTATTTCGCAAAAGCTTTTTGCCTCAGATTCTGACACTTGATGATGATCCGACAGAGCTCTGAACACAGGCATTGACGTGTTGATTGTGACCAGTTGCAAACTCTGGGTCCTTTGTTTTAATTGGAGTGTAATACCTTGGTAGCTTTCTCACCAAGAATGATGTTATTGTTAACGTCTGTTTTATCTCGTGACTAGCCTAGTGGCAGTAGATTGATTGTAGGTCCGACTTATGGCAGACTTTAAAATCACAGACATCTGAAACACCAGTCAGTTTGACCACTATTTATTTATTTATTATTATTTTAAATCATGCACAAGATACCAATGTCTGGGCAGGCCGATCCAATTGGCGGATAGGAATTTGTTCCTATAATAGAAATGGATAGGTGCTTCGGACCGACAAGAATGACAAAAGTGGGACTGGCAAACGCACATTTTTAAAAAATAATTTCGGTCTCAGAGATCGAGAATCGGTCCCAGACCAGGGAAAAAGGGCTTTTCCCCACCCCTGATATATAGTGGTTTTCTGTTTATGGAAAAGAAAAGAAGAAACTATACTTTTGACATGCTAGTATGTGAGTGGGAAACAGTTTATGTGTATTAATCTGCATCTAATTATTGATAATTTTATTTTAAAGAATGGTCAAGACAGCCGCTTGTATTCCACGACCAAGGAAGGAAGATCTTATGCCTGATGAGGACCAAGAACTGGATGAGAGATACAGGTTCAAGAAGGTCAAGCCTGAACCAGTGTATGTTCAAGGTAAATAACTCTTGAAATAACTCTTCATTTGATTTCAGAATCAATTCATGGCAATGTGTGTAGATGTGATAAGGGATGTGATATGGCTCAGTTGTAAGGCATCTGCCTTTTTTATATAAAAGTTTACTCATAACTTGTTTCCCCTAAGGATAGTAGTGTGGTTTGAACATATGACCAATGGGATGGCCAAAAATTCTTTTAATGCATACTGTTCATAAAATAAAAGTTTTCTTAAGTTGAGACAGAATATAGATATTCTATATTGTTTACATGCACATAATTGTTGCACAATAGATTCACCAACAGTCATTTTGTATGTGTTCCATGAAAACAGTTTATAATTGTTTGGTTTATTCTCAGTTTTATGTAAATATTATTTTAAATTGGTGTGTATGTATTCCAGATACTGATGAAACACCAACAGTTGCAGTGTCAGGCAGTACCTCATCTCCTGACCGCATTCTGGTTTCCATCACAGAGGCTGACGAAATTGTTGATGATCCGTCTGATGCAGACCTCAAAGATGAAAAGAACTCGACAAACATCAGACGGGCAGATGAGGCCTATGAAGTGGATTCAAGGGAAGGTCTTACAGAAGAGGAAATCGAAGTTCTGAGTATGGCAACATTGGCATTGCAGGAGATAATTATATGATTGAATAGTGGGCAATTACTCTGTGTTTTCATATCAAGGTTATAAATAGATGATTGGAGTTTGTATCTTAATGGTGATAATTTATTTTATCACTCGTAAAAAATTAGTGACCATAAATCTTCACAAAAATTAAATCATTGACTCATAAGGTACATGACAACTTTAAGTGTAAGTATTACTTCTATTAGTTTTTGTGCCCAGCTCTGTCAAAAACTAAGTGATAGTTCAGCCTAATTTTATACAGATTCTTGTCATGCATAAATGAATAACACTTCATTGACATTTTTTTAAATGACATATTTGCCATTAGGTGTTTTGGCAGTATGTTTTTTCTTCATCATATTGTGGAAATGTCAAGTACATATAAAATTCACATTCACATTTGGAGCCCATGTGTCAGATTGCAATACGATTTTTAAAATATTTATTTTTGGTTGTAGGAGCATATTACCCAGAGTTTGAGGAAGATGATGGACCAAGTATTTCTACCATTATTGAAATGCATGTCAACAAAATGGTTGGCTCAATGGCAGAGAATATCACGACCAAAACCATGTTGGATGTTGAGTCAAAGGTGTGTCTTGAACCTATTGTTCCAGCCACACCTCTCTTTCTTCCCTAACAGTTATCCTGATATGTTACATATAAATGCATGATATCATATAATAGAAAGCTTTTGACAATGGAAGATTCTTAGTCTGGCAGAATAAGGGTTATATCTTGAACTAGGGTGCATACAATGTTTTAGGATGGTTTTATGTCATTTAGGGTCTCCTGATTCAGAAACTGCATGGTGACACTTTGTCATCAATGAACAATTTTTTTTATGGTCATTTTACAAACACCACCCCAGGCAAAAAAAGAAGTTTTTTCAGTTAGACATGCTATAATGTTTTATCTGTTCAGTTGATTGAATAATGGTGAAAATTGTAAGGACTTTGGGGGGCCTACACTTGTGTAATTCATCTGTATACGTATTCTAAAAAGAAAAAAAACCCTCCATTATGTTTTCTTCATTTTGCCATTACTTGTTATGTTGCTGCATAAAAGTATTTCTCAAAATATTTTATCAAACGTTTATATTCTAATCCTATCATGTTGATAAAATATTTTACTGCATCACTGCCAGGTGTAGAATTTTTATCTTAACACCATCTCCGTGTATGATGTTTTAGGACAATGACAAGTTTGATGAGCACTACAAGAAATTCATTTTGGTAGTCCAAGATTTAGAGACATTTCTGTCAGCTTACCTTCATGTGATATTTCTGAGAAAGATGAAAACACAACAAGGGCTTGACATCATTACAAGGTAAGTGGCATGCTTGATGTTGCAGTGTTTCTTTAGTTAATTGCTAGTCACCTCCATGTCACACACTACATTCATCCTTAGTGTTGCTCTAATGTAAGAATGGATTTTTTTTAAATCAGTTTTTGCATATGATTTCAAACAGTGTTATGGTAGAGGGATTAAAATTGAGGTGTGAGCTTCTTAATGCATGTGATCATATTGTTTGACATGCAGAAGATATTAATAGCTTGTTTTTACCATTAACCACTTAATATTTTTTTAACAATGATTCTTGATTTCAGATTTACTCCCATTCAAAACAGACCTGGAATTCGTGGATCGTTGGCTGAAAAATTTGTCGAGATTTTCAACTGGTATGAAGGAGATCTTGATGAAGTTCAAAAAATGTATGAGCGCAACAAGGTAATGTTTATTTTTACATTGGTTGTCTTTATTTTTGTATTTGGAAGTGGGATGTAGCCCAGTGATAAAGTGCTTACCTAATGTGAGGTCGGTCTAGAATTGATCCCTGTTGGTGGGGCCATTGGACTATTTCTCATTCCAGCCAATGCTCTACAAGTAGTGTAACAAAGGCTGTGGTATGCACTGTTTTGTCTGTAGAATGCAGCAGATAAAAGATCCCTTGCTGCTATCAGAAATAGTAACCCATTGTATCTCAGATTTTTACTTGATTTTCACTTGATTGCCTATTTGATTTAAGATGTTTTGTGTTAACAGGAACATCCACAGACAGTGAGAAATGCCCCTCCAGTAGCAGGCGCCATCAGCTGGTCACGTCAGTTACTGAAGAGGATTGAAGACCCAATGAAAGTGTTCCGTGACAACAAGGCAGTCTCACAGTTGTCGGACTTCAGTCGAATTGTTCGCATTTACAATCGACTTGCAACTGTTCTAGTCACTTTTGAAAGTTTGTGGTTCACCCAATGGAAAAACCGAATTGACTTGGCCAGGGCTGGTTTGCAGGCAACTCTTTTTGTGCACCATCCGCTGACTAATGAAATTGTAGTCAATGCTGATGAGAGGTATGGTTTGTTTTTCATACATAAAAAGGAGCAGTAGTAGACTAAAGAAGCCTATCCTAGTTCTGTCCATATGATATATCTAAGTTATTGTTAATTGATATTATTGTTGAAAACTGGAAGGAATGCTTCTAGAAATCTGAACTATTGAATTCCATTGCTAAAGATGTTTTTAAAAAAAACAAAAAAACAAAGTGAGACTTCCTAGTAAAAATTATTTAAATTGCAAATAACATTCCTTTATAGTATAAATCCAGTTTAAAGACACTTAAAATAATGAGTACATTTATACAAGAGATAAAAGTCTTCTGGATGTTTCCGGAATTCTGCATTTTAAGCACCATCCAAAAACTGTTCCTGTCTTTGTAGTTGGATAAAAAGTTACAATAAAGGTTTTCTGGATGGTTTCTTCAATGTCAATTTTATCTTTGCTTAGAAAAACATTCATAAACAAAATAATTAAGATATAATAATTTTAACTTTTTACTTGACTCTCAAATACTTTGTCTGTGTTAATGATTCCAGAGTTTTAGAGTTAATCCATGAGGCCAAATGGCTGACCAGACTCGAAGTTCCGATTCCGGAATCAGCAGCAGCGATTATGCAGCAGGAAGGCCGCTTCAAGAACTACAAGAGTCACCTGGAGTTGGTGTTGACCGAGTACCGGAAAGTGTGCAAGTCCATTCCCGAGCCACTGCGCAAACTGTTCACATCACACATGGAGTTTGTAGAACAACAACTGCAGCCAGGACTAGCCACCCTGGCCTGGAACAGCATGAATATTGGTAAGTTCTGGTTGTGCATTTGTTGAGGAACCTGTTTAGATAGTTACACAGATAGGTTATTGAATGTCTATTTTCACCCAGGTTGTAGGTGGTCAGAATTGTTAAATTAACTTTAAAAAGTGGTTATGGTATTTGATAAAGCATTTTAACAATAAATTAATTTACATCTGTCTCATGGAATTTTTTATAGGCCCTTTATTAGCGTTTTATTTCTACACCTCCTTATGTTATGTTTGCAGTAAAAATGTGCACACATTATAAGAGTTTAGCTATAGTTATTAGAAAATAAGTCTCTATTTTAAATAGAGATTTTATCAAATATTTGGAAGGCCATACTAGCAAGGAGTAACACAAAACAGATATTGTACAAAATGTGCCTTTTATAAATAAATCAGTGGATTTATTTTTATTTCCGACTGAAGTGTGTTAGCCAGCTTTTGCATAGGGCTAGATAAATAAG
Source organism: Gigantopelta aegis (assembly GCF_016097555.1). Taxonomy (NCBI): domain Eukaryota; kingdom Metazoa; phylum Mollusca; class Gastropoda; order Neomphalida; family Peltospiridae; genus Gigantopelta; species Gigantopelta aegis. The sequence continues at coordinate 17,417,167 of NC_054702.1, forward strand.
CCAGGTATGAGCAACTGACGTCATCACTCATATTTTAAAAGGATTGATGTCATAACTTACGTTTTTAATTTTTTTTTTAATTACTTAATATTTTGTCAAGTTGTCATTTAACATTGAATGGAAGTTTAAACAATATTTTAACAAATTAATATTTTAAACTTTTTATTTATAGTGATGTTGTTACATATCTATATTGTTGTAGAATGTGAACTATATTTTGCACAGACAGTTAAATGAGTTTGTATGTGAAATCCTTACGAATGGTTCATGAATAAAAACACCTTAGTTTACAAATGTTTTTGTTTCTGTAATTAAGTGGGCTAGAAAATTAATTAGTCACCATAGTGTCGTAAAGCTCAGTCCTCAAAAAAACCCAAACAAGTATGTGGAATTGTCTTATCTATACCTCACAACAGCGATAGATTCTATTGTTATTGCAGACTGTTTTCAACCATTGTATTTGGACTAGATATTAGAACCTGAATTCTGCTTGCCTTACAGATGCCTTCCTACATCAGATTCATTCAGCAACAATGGCGTTGAAAAACCTGGGACAGAAAGTGAATGATTTGATGGAGAGCAAAGTGACCAATGTCATCAACAAGATTTCAAAATTCTCTCTCTTTGACACTGAGACTGCATTCTCAAAAACTTGGGTAAGAAGTGAATTAGCACATAATTGACCTCTGAGACCACTTTTTCAAAAATGGGTGATTAGTGAATTGGTACATAATAGACCTCTAAGAATACTTTCCTGAAGAAACTAAGTAGAAAAGATATATCTGATACATGATTTTTCATCTTATTTTTAGCTTAGGGAGAAGCTTTTCAGAAATGTTTTGTTTAATGTTTATGTAATTTATTTTAACAGTTAAAGTGAATTTTTAAGATTTTAAAGTGCTTTGTAAGTTCCTAGTTTTTATTAAGTTATTTATTATTTGTAAATCACCATCTGTTTCCTTAGGTTTTTTAATAGATATTTTTCACAATGAATCGGGGTTAAATCATTAGCTAAAAGTCTTAGATTGTGTTCAGTTTGCCTTAAAATAAATATTCTTTATCTTTTCAGTTTTTAAATATTTGTACTTTTAGTATTTAACTTGTATAATTGTAGCCTCTAGAAGAGTTTCGAACCGAGATGCTATCAAACATCAAGCTCCATTCTTCCACACTAAAACAGTATGTGGACACAGTCTTGGAAGGGCTACAGAGTGTGGCACATATTTTGACAACTAAGAAGGTAAAAAGAAATTTGATAATCAGTATGTTAATGTTCTCACAAACGTAAAATATTATGACATATTTAATAAAACCAAACCACTAACATGCTAATCCCATACTTAATATCACCATCATGTACTTTTGATATGTTGTAGACCAACATCCCTTACCCTTCCCCACCCCAATGAGCTATAGAACTGTAAGTACTCGACACCAATGAGGAGGTTCTAGACAAGAAATATTATGGTAATAATTGTTATTTTGAAATGGAATGTAGCAGGTAGAGTAATAATAAAAGTTCAGGGTTTCTGCCAGAGGATACAGAGGGTAAAATTATATACCCGAAAATCTTGGAAATTAATGGATATATTTTTATGATTTGTCAAAGCACATGAAATGCAGTGACCATTTTCAAACCATTTTACACTCGTAACCAAACCTGTCAACCTTTAGTGAAGAGAAAGCAGGAGGTGTGTGTTAAGAAAGCAGGATATTTTTTTTAATGCACACAATTTAACACAAGTTTTTAAAAAGTATTACAGTAAGATATATGAACACTACATAATGTCATGTATACTTGTCAACCTTAGATCTTGACATTTAAAAAAAAAGAAAAAAAAAAAAAGATATATATATATATATAGTAGTCGTTTTCGAGTTGAAGGACGCTATTTTATAGAGTGCTCAACCGTGTGGGAGCCAGATATATCGTTAAAAAGTGTATGTTTTTCTCTTCATGTATGGAAAAACATACATTTTTTAACGATATATATATATATATATATATATATATATATATATATATGTATATATATATGTTTAAATATTATGATTTAATGCATATTTTAAAAAAATAACTCTTTTGTCCAAAAATGTTAAGAACACTAACAAAATATTTCAACATTAATTAATACACTTACAAGTTACATCATTGTTATTTGTGGTTTGTGAAAAGTAGACCTAAGACAAATTTATATAAATCTTATAAATTAATATTCAGTTTTTACTATAAATTAGATATCAATTTTCAGCTCGCTGATTGTAAGAACCCTGTTCGTGGTGCCAACCTGCTTGTTAATGCAAGGGCACAAGGGCAGAAGAAAAACACGGTTAGGAAACTATTAATGGTTGAAGGTTCACTGCATGCTTGAACTGTTGATTACTTAAATATGCCTTTTCATATAATTACCTTTGTTTGATCATTCATTTCTTGAATATGTTTTTTCTATTGTTGTTAATATACATCAATTATAATAATTGATATCCTGAAGTTTAACTTTCACAAATACACAAATGTGCAAATCTTTTTATTTAATAAAATTAATATATATTTTGTGTTAAAAAGAGCATGAAAGATTTGATTGATATTGAAATTGTCGGATACATATACTAAATTGTTGTTCTTCTGATCTGTAATTTTTTGCACACATGTAATTCTCATGTTGTATTTTGTGTATTTAAGTTTCTGTTTTGTTTTTACCCCATTGTATGCAGTGATGTATGAATATCTTTTATCAGACAGCAAAAACAGCAACCAAAATTTAAAGTATGAATTTAAAGGCTGACATGAATTCCTGAGGCAAATACCTTTTCTGTTTTACATAAAATGCATATAGAGCTAATACACACAGTTACCAGGTCCCCGTGTTACGAAGCAATCTTAGTGCTAAGATTACCTTAAGTCCATAAGGTAGCTATGCGCTTAAGATAATCATAGAACTAAGATCACTAAGTAAAATGGGGCCCAGGACGGCTAAAAACATTGGATTTGTCAAAAATTATGATTAATGCAGTAAGTTATAGGTTTTGTGTAATTTATCTGTTAAAAAAATACCTGCAATTGCCAGATCAATACCTTTAATAGGATTTGGGTATTTCATCATTGCAGTTTTGTATAAATGACTACCTCTTTATTTACATCACTGGATACAAGTCCATATCAAGTTGTTTTATTGTTATTGATTGTTCTGAACTGTTTACTGTTGCTTTTTGTTTTAATTTCTATTTTGTGATTGCCTTATAGCTTTGTTACATGTACCAGAATTAATTATTTCTAGAGATTAAGTTAGTATATACAAATAAATCAGGATTATTTCAGCATGGTAAGCTTTATCAGATCAGAATTAAAATGAAATGTATGAAACCAGTTCTCGGCTAAGGGTATGTCAGAGGCTGTGGTATGTTTTGTTATGTGTGGGACCATACATAATTGTGAATGAACTAATGACTGAAAATGTAATTGCTAATGACTAAACAGTATGCTTGGGTATTGATTTATGTATAATATTAATTGTGATTTTTAGATACAAACTCCTGTATTTACATACTGAAGTTATTGCTACACAAGATTCTTTTGAGCTGATTTCAGAATTTTTTGTCACAACTGGCAAGAACATTATTATTTTTAAATTACTCTTTTGACAGACTGATGTTGCCAAGACGATCAAAGACAAGAAATATTCCTTGATGACTGATGGAAATGATGTGGCAAAAGATAAACTTAAAGCACAGAAGGATGAAGCACTCATGATTGAACTTATTAGTAAGTTGGTCATTTTCATATTATTCTGCAATAATTAATTTCGTTTTCCTTTGATATCTGGTTTGTCAGAGTCTGATTATAGTTATTACGAATGAAGTTCAATACTGTGAAATAGTCACGGTCTCAGTTATGCTCTTTAATGTTTCAGTAGTAGATTTCAAGTTTAAAATGACCTCAAATTGCAAAAATAATCCCACAAAAACTATTGTGAATGCCCTGTTTGGTGTAAATAGATACCTTATTAATTATTCACTCCCAGTTAGTTCAAGCGCTCCAGCATGTTCTTATTTTAAATTTGGTGAACATCAGTCATCTTGGATTTAAAAAACAAGATGACCTGAAATTGCAGAAAATAACTCAATTAAATATTGTACATCATCCTTTTTGTGCAAATACATACTTCATTTATGATTTAGCCCAAATAGTTCAAGAGTTTTGGTGTTTTTAATTATCAATATGGTAGACAATGGCCATCTTGGATTTGATTTGTCAAGATGATCTCACATTGCAAAAATAATCCCACCAGAAGATTAGACATCCTCTACATAATGGGAATAAACACCTTATTTGTGATTCTAACTTACATAATAAGTGAGATAAGGCAATTTTCGATATCCACTAGGGAGACAGCCTAGATAGTTTAAGTGTATGTATGTACTTGAAGTGTATACTCAGCAAGGACAGCATGCTTGAATCATATAATTAGACAATATATTAAAAAGAATTAATTGAAATTTGTTTGAATTTTATTTGGATATGAATATGACAATGGATTAAAATGAATTACTATCAGGACCAGGTGTTTGAATTTTATTTAGATATGAATTGAATTTTATTTGGATATGATTTGAATTTTATTTGGATATGAATATGACAATGAATTAAAATGAATTAATGATTCAATACCATACTGTCTCCATTACCAGATTACTACCGGGACCAGGTCTATGAGGCTGTACTCAGTGCAACTTGCCAGTCACTTGCCACGCTAGCTGAAGCCTCTGGGTGTGGCATTGAGATCGAAGCACGGCCCATCAGTTCTGCGTCTCAGTTCTCCCCTGAGGCCAGTCCTCCCTCCTCTCATCGTTCCAGCAGACCAACAAGTCGGGTGGTTTCAGCTACCACGGAACGAACAGCTTCAGAAATGTCTACTGTAAGCTTGTCTCATCTCTCAAACATGAGCTGGTCAGTGGTCTCCAAGCCAACTGACTTGTTTCTACAGTACGTGTTTTGTCCATTTTATTCTTCATCTTCAAGGCTAATTTTGGTCCAGAAATGTAAAAAGAATCTTTGTTTCCATAGTTGTTGATTGTATAACTTTGTGTTATTATATGATTTATTTGAGTCTGATTGGATGACTTCATTTAAAGCTGAAGGTTATCCTCTGACAAAATACAGAAAATGATGAGGTCATTAGAAAAAATGGGATGTCACCACAGAAAATAGTCATGGCAAGGATGAACGAAACTGTTTTGTGTCTAATTTTAACTTTTTGAGTTGTGCTGTTTGTAGTTATAAGAATTGCTTGCCTTTTTGGGGGTGAAGTTATTTAAGGATTGCATGTTACTTTCTTTAGGTTCATTGGGATATCAACAAAAAACCCAGCGCAAACTGTCTTCATACCCAGATGAACCTAAAAGAGATAACAAAAAATCATTATAATTATGTTTGAAACATACTTATCAATAAAAACACAAATAAAATCATATTTTGTTTTTAATTTTTATATGGTTCTAGAATAATAATGCTCTACAATACAAACTATCAATATAACATGATCTTCCTTGATGATGACATTTTTATTTCATCAATAAATGAACAAACTTGTGTTGCTATGGCTGGATCAATGGGATATCTTTAAACTGTGAGGAGTTTAACGGAAATTTTATTATTCATGTATACAACTGCTTTGCTACTCTACACATTCTTATACAATTTACTGTTATATATTATGTCGTTGAATTCACACAAAAATGACACTGAATTCATATATTACAATAACAGTTTTCACAATGCAGTACTTGTAAACTAGAATAATATCTGGTTTTTATAAATGAATTGCATAATTCTAATAATAGCTATTACATCAATTCCTCAGTGGATATTATAATTTGATTTAACCAGTATGTTGACAGTTTTAATTACTAATTAGTAATTACTAATAAAATACATTAAATGTATTATCATATTTTTCATATATTTAAACAAGATTTTTTCCGGTTATGCAAAAATGAGAAGTTTTAGATACTTTATGGCTTATTTAAAAGCCTAAAATATTAAAATACAAATGTTGGGGGTTTTTGTTTAGTTTTTTGGGTTTTTTTTTAGATGTAATTAAATTGTTGTGTTTTTTTAGGTTTGAAATTATGGTAAAATTCAGCATCCCAAACATCATCGTTGAACCCACTTTGAACGTTGTTCAGATTGCTGTGTCAGATGTTGCTAATGCCATCATAGAAGCAAACAAAGGTAAGCAAAGGCTCGGGTTCCAGATTTTATCATTCTAAAGTATTGTTATGTTGTATCAAAATAAGTATGTCTTATGAAATGGATATGGTTTTATTGTCCTTGTTTTGAAATTGCAAAGTAGGTGTTCATAAAGTTTAAATAGGTGAAATATGCATTATGGTTCCAAAAATAAGCAGATACAAACATCATGCAGATAAAATGTAGCTGACAGCTGGCATTAATTGCAGGTAACCAGCTTAAAACAAAAATCCTCTGTTTTAGAAAGGGTGAATAAATATAACAATACTTCTCTGTAATTACTGTGGTAAAATGATATTCACTGGTGACACTAAAGACAGCACATCTAAGCATTTGTGTTATATTTTTAATGCAAAATCTATCGATAAAAATACTTGGTTTTACCATCATAATACAATTAAACAACAATGATGTTACTAGTAAAAGTAATTTTTTTAATTATTTATCTTCTTTCCCAATGAGGGTGTGTGGAGGAGGATTGAGGTGCATGCTAAGTCAGTGCCTTTACTTTCAACACTTGTTTCCTAGATAGAATATTGCCAGTTAATTGTAACACTTAAGATGATAATGTTTCCACTGTTTTCAGACATGAGCTGGAAGTATACTGGATCACAGCCGTCTTTCTACGAGTACATCACTGAGAATGAAAAAGTGAAAGAAATGCAGTTGCAGCTTTCATCTGTTATTGATGGTATGTTGACAGTTATTCCAAAATAATCACATAGCAATTTTAATGGAATACTTGTAATATTATTGTAATCATTATTAATTTCTGTGTTGTATAATGTATGCTCAATATGTGCATCATGATATGAAATAAACAGCACTCCAATAAAAATGTGTGTTTATATAACACCATTGACTTTTTATGAAGATCACCACAACTTCCTCTTCTTTTTTTTATAATAGATAATTTAGTTTTGAAGTAAACAAAATATTTTAAAATGTATTCTGATAGACTCTTTTGCTAAAATTTTAAGTAAGGTTACAAATCATTTCTTTTCAACGTCACCTGTCCTCAAAACTAGTGCATATTCCCTATGGTTAGTAGACTGGTCTGAACATCCGAACCATAAGACGTGAAGGAAAAAGAAGGAAGTTACAGTCACATGACTGGAACAGGACGGGGTGCGCAGTAGAAGAATTCAGGCCATCCTATTGGCTGTTGGGATGTTCGGACCAGTCTACTAACCGTAGGTAATACACACTAGTTTTGAGGACAGGTGATGTATCTATAAAAGAGAAAACACAGTTTTCTCCAAATTTTAAAAAGCTGTAATCCCATATGTTTGTTTAGTCTATAATTGTGTTCTTGTTTTCATAGAACTGAAGCCACTTGTGCACAGACACATCTTCCACTTCAGCTACTACAATTTCTTGTGGAAGGACGACATGCATGGCAACTTCTACGAGTTCATTCAGGCTGATCCGGGAATAGTGGCCATCAAACGTGAAGTGGAGCGCTTCCTGTACATAGAAAAGAAGGTGCTTGGAATCCCCAGTGTGCTGCCCATTGGCCCCATATGTCTGATCACAGACCCAATCAAGGATGCTTTGCACGGTTTCTCCATGGCCTGGAAGACAAAATTTGCATCAGTGCTTCATGAAGAAGCTAAGGTTGGTGTTATTTTAATGTACTTCAACTTATATTAGATCCATTTTGTTTACATTTATGCATTAATTTAAACCATCTACTGATGTTATACAGAAGTCATATTGTCAGATTTAATACTATCTTTTATTGGATGTGACCCAATGGTAAGTGCTCACATGATGTGCAGTCGGTTTGGGATCGATCCCTGTCGGTGGGCCTATTGGGCTATTTCTCATTCTAACCAGTACACCATGACTGGTATATCAAATGCTGTGGTATGTGTTATCCTGTTTTTGGGATAGTGCATATAAAAGATCCCTTTCTACTGATGGAAAAATGTAGCTGGTTTCCTCTTTAAGACTATAGGTAAAAATTACCAAATGTTTGACCTCCAATAACCGGACCGGAAATATGAATTGGGGAATGCACTGTATACAGTGTACAGTATATCGACTGACGTGATGTCGGGCGAGATATCTCGCCTGCAGTAGTCAGAAGGTTAACCATATGTCTGACGCCATATAACCGTAAATAAAATGTTTTGAGTGCGTCGTTAAATAAAACATTTCTTTCTTTCCAATAGCCGATGATAATAAATCAATATGCTCTATTGGTGTTGTTAAACAAAACAACCTTTTTTTTGGCAGTATTTATTAGATCCATTTTGTTTACATTTATGCATTAGTTTAAACCATCTACTGATGTTATGTGGAAGTCATATTGTCAGAGTTAGTACCAACTTTTATTTGATTTATACAAAGGATTACTTCCATATATATACTGTCTTTCATGTTTATAACAATAATAATAATATTCATTTACTACTGTTTGACTTACAGAAAAAGCTAGATGCGGCAGTGTCCTACAGACAGAATGTGAAAACTCGTTTAGAAAACTATGTCGGGACTTTGGATCAGCTAAACAGTGCTCTGCATCTTTTGGAGGAACTCCGAGACATGGAAAACAAGATAGATGGCATCTACTTGCCCATTGAAACCATGTATTCCAAATTAAGGTAATCCATTACTTTCAGATAAAATGGACTGCTTTGCTTGTAATTTGAACCATTCAGACTTTATAGTCATACTATTTGTTCTTTGTTTTTACTCTCGGTAGCAAATGTTTGTTTTTCTGATGTGTGTTATTAAAGTTTATGTATTCATTAGTTTGTTCATTCATTCATTCATTCATTCATTCATTCACACTTGAAATCATTCATCTATCCATTCATCATTCATTTATTCATTCATTTCTATCTCCCAAAATAGCTTTTATTGTTTTAAGAGAGCAAAATACATACTACTAAAACCTCCAGTTGAATTGCATTTTAACATTTCTAGTGAAAATAGAGAGGGACAAGTCCATGGATGTGTACATACATTATTCATATGGGTTTGTGTATACTATTAAACTCATTTGTCTTTCTCCTTGACCTTTCAGAGAGTTTGAATTGCGTCTTCCCCGAAATGAGGTTGAAGAGGTTGACCAGCTTCGTGACAAGTGGGTGGAATTGATGGAACTGGCGGAGGAGGTTCGAGAAATTCTACTGAAGGACAGACGTGGAGCTTTTGAGCAGGAATTGGATAAACAAGTCAAGGTACAAAGACACACCTTATTGTGAAATCATTAAAATATTAAAGCTTAACCATATTTGAATTGGAAGTGACATTTAACACATGTCTTTCAGAGATTTGTTTATACAAGCCAAACATGTATTAATCACTACTATTTTTGTTCTACTTATGTTTAATTCTTGTTACAGTACATATGAGACTTTAATAGTGTACAAGGGTTATTTCATAGGTGTGGTCATTCTCTGTTAATACCTGTAAGTGTGGGTTACATGCTTCTCATTCTGTTTTTATGGTTTTCTCTTTCTTTTCTATTTTCAGACATTTGTAGTTGAAGTGATTCAGTTCCGTAATGCATTTGATGCACAAGGACCTGCCGTTCCTGGCATTCCGCCATCAGAAGCTGTGTCCCGGCTGCAGGACTTCCAGTCGAGGTGTACGCACTACGATGCCAAACGACGAACACTGGACTCTGTATCTAAGCTCTTTGGTATTGCCTGCAAACCATTCCCAGAACTCGATAGAACTGGAGAGGTAAGCAGTTGTTTAGAGAATAACATTTTATTTGTTCATGTCTTCACTAATTAGAAAGGCTGATCTTCCAGATTAAACAATTTTGAATATTACTGAGAACTCGTGAGTTTATATAAAGACATTATTACAGAGACTGTGCTTGTTGTATGAAATTTTATTAAAGAAATTGTCTGTTATTTTATTATCTCATCTGTGGGTGGAATGTAATGCAATCTAAATAAAATTAACTCCATTACATATGGATCTAACAGCAGCCCATTGGTGCTCATGTCCAGTTGACCATTCATTCGACCAATCAAAACCTTGCTTGCAAAGTCATGACAGTGATTTGAAAAGAATTTAAAAACATTCGGGATTATGCCGAGAGTATACAACGAAGTTTGTCGGAAACTAATTGCAATATAAAATTTTATATTTTATATTTTATATTTCAAGAACATTTTTTATATTTTATATTTTATATTTCAAGACGAAAAAATCTGTGATGGTATAGCCATAAAATCTGCTATTACTAGTATACAATCCAGAGTTTATTACTGCACTGTTTTTTCAATGTTGAAATAGACCAACAAGTTCGCCTATTGCATAAATAGTCTTGCCCAATATTTTTAGAATTTGTATCCTCCTGAATAGCGCTATAAAAGGCGAAGTGTAATTAGCCGATATTTAAATTGTTATTTATAGATGAAATGTCACCTGGATATGGGAGTCCACGCAATGCTGTTAGATCTACTGGTAGACCCAGTAGAGCTACTTTTAATCAGATTGGATGTAATGCAGTGGCAAAGCAATCTCTTGAGGTGTGATGGCTCAAGTGATTGATCACCCTTGGTGAACACAAAAGGTTTTTTCATTGCAGTCAATTCTACACAACTAATATATATAATGCCATGGTATATACTGTCCATGATGTTATGCTTTTGTGTTGGTAGCAGGTGTAGTTCTGTATATTTATATGTTAACAAAAGTGTAAAGCAAATTATAAAAATAATACATATTTTTCACCATTAGTTCTTTAAATTGACAACTGCATCAATCTGTAGGAATATCTTGTAGAAATGTCATGTCACAAAGTAGCAGAGGATATAAAATAGAATAAAATTTCAAAAGATAAAAAGTATTATGTTGATTCCTATCCCATTTCTGTTCGCTAGCTTTCAAATAATATTTGATTTTATATATGTATATAGGAGTTGGACTTGCTGAGTCAGCTGTATGGACTGTTCCAGAAGTTTATCAAGTTTGACACCAAGTTCCGAGATACACTGTGGGCAGAAGCAGACTTGGAAGGTGCCTCTGAAGAGGTTAGTTGTATATTTGCATTTAAAAATTGGTTAAAAAATATAGTTATGATTATTTTATTTATATTATAGAAATAACCCATCATTTTAAATTTTGTTGTCAGTTGGATATTTTCTTTCATTTTTCTTGTGAAATATTTGCATCTGCAAATTTTAACAAATTAATTGTTTTAAATGACAAAAACAGAGCAATTTGGCTGAGGTTCTATTAAACAAACATTCCCTTTCATAATTTGCTTCCACTGTGTGACAGTATTGATTCTAACAAGATAACCTTAATATGATTAAATAACAATGCCTCAGTAAAAAAAAAAGGAGCTAATTTTAGGAAAGATGTGTACAACTTTATATTTATTTTAATTCATATTTATACACTGAAATTTCTTTAGGTTGAAATGTACTGGGATGAATGTCTGGCTCTGCCAAGTAAACTGAAAGACTGGGATGCATACAATGATCTCAAGACCAAACTACAAACGTACCTGGAAGTGTTCCCATTGCTGCATAATCTAGCATCAAAAGTAAGTCGACTTTCATACACATTTTTGCAGTTATTTCTAAAGGTTTGGAACTTACTAGGTTTTCTTAATATTAAGGGGTTTTTTTTTGCATTTTTTTTCTGCTGATCTATTTGTTTTGAAAGTTAGATGTCATAACTAGTAAATTTCTGGGACCTTAATTTAAAAGTGTAATTGTTAAGAGTACATTATATGTATTAGGTAATAGTTTGACTTTTTAAAAATAGTTATAACGAATATATTTTGACTAATAATCCTTTTCTAAAATCTATACTAACTGTTACCTAAATAATTAATTTAATTAGAAAATGTTTTGTGGTGTGATCATTGATTAAAAGCATGATGTAACTCATTGTTAATGTATGATGTTAACAAACTACATTTAACATACAACAATTTTTCGAGGTTATTATTTATTTTTATATATGATAGTTTATGTCTAGATAATCTAGCCAGTAGCAGATATTATCTTTTTAAATAAGAAACATAATGTCTTCAAAAGAGAATGCTTGTTTAGTCCGTGAATGCCTAATTGTCATAATGACAGAAACAATGCATAAATATTACTTGGTTATTTGTTGGAAATGTGTCAAATATTAAGAATTAATGACACATTTTTGTTACAGATACTTTGATATTTTAAATGAATATGTGTACTCAGTATATTTTTGGAGAACCTTTAAAATTTACATTTTGATAATATTTAAATTGTAAAAAAATGTGTCTTTTTGATTTTGATACAAACTTATATTAAATTGGAGAATCATAAAAACACTCGAAGGGGAAATAACAAATTTTATGAGATCAAATGCATTATTAGAAAATAGTATATCTGTAAAGTGTGTTAACATTTTCGGTGATTGATAAACCATTTGCTACTTACACCTGCATGCAGTTTGGTGGTTGGAACATTGTTTTATTTGATGCACGGATCACTGTGTTTTACTCATATCCATTTCAGACCACTCGTATTGAAAATGACATCACACTTGTTATTCCAGTAAATATGAAGATCTGAAATGTTTGCTTTATCTGTAATCGTTTTTTACTCCCTAATTATTGGACAAAACTAAAATATAATAATAATGCTTTCTACATGACTACTGTACTTTAATGCAGTGCAAGATTAAGAAAAGCATTGATATATACTGATGTATGATAGGGTTATTCCACCGAAGGGTAAATAATATGTCTGTTCTTCCTTCTTATTTAAGCTAGGTTCTATACATGATCTTATCGAGCTGGCATGTTACTCATATATTGCCTACCACTCATTCAATAAGTGGGTTATTGTAACCCACTTGTCTGCAATATACCAGTACATTATTAAAAATCAGTAACATGTAGCTTGATGAAATATGCTATTCTGAATAAAATGTTTTAAACAGATATCCAAATTTAATAAGCATCTTCAATCTTAACTTTTATATATAACAGTGAAGTCTGTGCATTCTTTTGTCTTTAAGGGGTGGGATTTAGCTCAGTGGGTTGAGTGCTCGCTTAAGGTGCTTGCGTCACAGGATCAAATCACCTCGATGGATCAATGCAGCTGATTGAGTTTTTTCTCGTGGTATATGTTTCCCTGTCTTTGGGAAGGTGCATATAAAGATCCTTTGCTGCATTAGTAAAAAATGTAGCAGGTTTCCTCTAATGACTACAAGTCAGAATTACCAAATATTTGACATCCAATAGCCGATGATTAATTAATCAATGTGCTCCAGTGATGTCGTTAAACAAAACAAACTGCTTCTTCTATTGTCTTAAAATAACACTGACTATGGTATATGTTGTAATTTTTAGTGCTATAAAACATCCCATAATATAGTTACCTGGTATCTGTCATTTTATTGTATATTTGGCATGAAATTCTGTTATTTAGTTAGCATTTAACATGTATGTATTGTGATAAACAGTACCATAAAAGTGTTGTAATCCAAATAACTGTCAAATACTTTGCTTTATTTTACTTGTAAATTTTGGAATCCCTTCACTTTCAAATTGGACAATGTCACTTAACAGAAATTTGTAATGAAACTATATTTACACATTAATGATAAACCCAACACTAGAAACAGGAAAGTACAATAAAACTGATGTATCATGATTCCCGGAGGATTTTGATTACATTTTTACTAATTAATATACAAATTATTTATATTAAATTATTATTATTTAATTAACACCACAAAATCTAACTTGGCTTAATTGTTTTTTTTTCCCATTCATAATGCAAATGTTTTTCTTCTCTTTTATTTGAATTTGACAAGGCATGCAATCAATTATATTTGCTGACTGAAGTTTCTTAGACATGAATGTTTGTAGTGTGTCTGATAAAGTGTTGAATGGCTTCAGCATGTAATTATATTATTCACCAGAAAGTTTTGTTAAATGTCTATTTGGTATTTTGTACTAACCGACAGTATCAATTTACACCAGGTTGAGAATAAATTTGGTTTGACAGTGAGTATTAATATACCTTTTAACATCGCACTGCCCATTATTTAATTATCTTTTTTTTTCACTTTTATATTAAGACATAATTTGTTTTGTTAAATATTCTTGTGTCATTAGTAACATACTTTTTATGAAATAGCTTTGCTGATCTTATGCATGTTTAGCTTTTCTTATTCATGTAAGACTGCATGTCAGAATGTATATTGTATTTGTTCTTTAATTCTTTGACTCTTAGTCGATTTTTTTGTATGTCCACAAACATACAATTAGGTTATCTGTACAAAAATATTTGGTTTGATATAATATCACAGAATACACAACACAACACACTTTTTGGAAAAAGAAAGAAAATTATTGCTTTAGAAAAGAAAATGAGTATTTTTTTTGTTTTGTATTATTGGTGAGGTTATAGTATTTTTTAAAGGTTGGCCTACATATTAATATAACATTAAACATTTTTTTTTTCTTCTTTTTAGCAGAAATATCAACTTATTACTTAAAAAGTATACTAAAGCTATGAACTATTTTGTTGGAATTTGATAGTTACAAGTATATAAGAAATACCTATTAATAACATGCAAAAATCACTGTCAATTATGCTATTTAGCTACATTACTAATCCACAATCACAATTCAGTTTAACAATTTATGTTAACTTTTTAACAACATTTTTTATTATTATTTATTGCAAATATTGCTTGTTGCATGTTGTTTTATAATTGCATGTACTATTAAAAGCCAGGAATGCTTAAAGAAAATGTTTTATAAGATTTTATATTGCATAAAATTTTAATCAAATGCATATTAGTTAAAATTTTAGATGTGCACAGAATAGTATAAAAATCATATTTTATTATCAATACTTATTGGTTCATATTAAGCCATAAAATTAAAAACAAATTGTGTGTTTGTATGTATGTATGTATGTACATGAATGTCTATGAATAAAAAAAATCCCAATCTGAATTAAGTTAAAGTTAAATAATAAAGTAATGGTTAACTTAAAATTAACTGGTTGATGGTATAACAAAATAATGAAAAAGACTTTCCTTGATGCTTGTATTAGCACTTAAAAATATTGTTTTAAAACTGAAGATGTGAAGAGGATTTACTTATATTTAGATTAAAACATTGTGATGGTGTGTCATCTGTCTTTATCTTGTAAAAGTCTTGTTGCTTAAAATGTACAATTGAGAGAATTTTAAAATACTTAATGGAGACTTTAATTTCAGTTTAAACTAATATTTATTAATTCAAAATAGTATCAAACAATTGAAATGGGAGGTAGCTTTTCTTCTTTTTTTTAATGCTAAATATGTTATAAATTTAAGAAAATGTTTATAGAATTCCATAATTTTCTGCAAGTAAACCATATAATAATTATGATCATTACCAGAAACTTCATTTAATTCATCTTTTAATTCACTTTTCATATGGGAGTCAACAATGAAATGATAGTGATTTTCAGACTGATTGTGCAGTATGAACTCTTATATTGTTACAGGAAATCCGCAACCGTCACTGGCTGCAGGTGATGCAGGTTACAGGCAGTTCATTCCAGCTTGAGGGAAACATTTTCAAACTCTGTCACCTGCTGGACATTGGACTCATCAAGTAAGTAATGCATCGGATATAGATAACACATTGTCATCATCAGAAGTAGCCAATATTCTGTTCATACTGAGGTGTTGTTTAACATTTATTAGAGAGTTTTAAGATTTTTCTAAATGAGCTCTCGTGTACAGCACCGCATACAAGTGAATCTAGGTCAGATAAATCTCTTTGCACGGGTGTGTAGTTTGTGTTTTCACGCATAGAAGAAGATCCACTCGTAAGATGATACATTTGTTCCCTCAAACAATTTTCATGTAGTAAATGTACATGTAATTAACAACGAGACAATAATATTATTATGCATTATGTTAATGTTTTAAAGAACATTATAAAACCAAAGAATTATTTCATTTTTCATATATTTCTATGAAATCATTAATTCAAAGCAGGCATTTTTTAACACCATTGTAAAGTCCTAAATCTACCTCATTTTTATACATATACATATATACTCTTCAAAAGAAGAAACGCAAAACCACATTGTCGTAACATTTGGAGAATTGATTTAATTATTGAATGGTGAGTCCGATAATTACCAAATGTTGCAGGATTGTTCACAATTCACTCTAGTCCATTGTGAGTAAGTGATAGGACACACCACCAAGGTCAAGGTCATCTGGAGTCAATACCGGGTGTGGCCTCCGCGTGTGTTGACAACTGCCTGGCACCGCCTGCCCATTGAAGCAACCAGAGTACGGATGACGTCCCGGGGGATGGTGGCCCACTCGGCCTGCAAGGCTGCTGCCAGCTCGGGCAGGGTCTGGGGCTGTGGTTGTCGCTGTCGGAGGCGTCGGTCCAACTCGTCCCATAGATGCTCAATTGGGTTCAAATCCGGTGATGTCGATGGCCACGGAAGAACATTAATGTTGTTGTTCTGTAGGAAAGCCGTTGTGAGACGTGCTGTGTGAGGCCTGGCGTTGTCATGTTGGAACACTGCGTTGGCGTTGGCCATAACTGGAACGATGTGTGGCCGGAGGATCTGGTCAATGTAGCCCTGTGCATTCAGGTTGCCCTGCACGTGGACCAGGTCAGTTCTGCCAGTGTGTAAGATGGCTGCCCACACCATGACACTACCCCCGCCGAATCTGTCCACTTCCTGCACGCAGTTTGCCGCATAACGTTCACCACGACACCTATACACGCGACATCTTCCATCATGACGTCGGAGTAGAAATCGGGACTCGTCACTGAACCACACCTGTCTCCATCGCAGTTGAGGCCATTGTCGATGAATCTGGCACCACTGCAGTCGGAGTCGACGGTGTTGTGGTGTTAAGATGACACCTCGAACTGGACGTCTGGCACGAATTCCTACCTCACGTAGGCGGTTCCGTACGGTCTGGTCGGATATCCTGCGCAAACCTGGTATTGCTGCGGCTGTGGAGGTGGCAGTAGTCAATCGTTCCCGAAGGTGGCGTACCCGGATGTAGCGGTCCTGCCCGGGGGTAGTGACCCGTGGTCGACCGGATCTAGGGAGGTCACGTGTTGATCCATGTTGCTGGTAACGGTCCCACAGTCTGGAGATGGTGCTTGGGGACACATGGAATGCCCTGGCAACGGCCGTTCTGGATTCGCCTGCGTCTAGTCGGCCGATGGCATTGTTTCTCTGCGGTTCACTGAGACGTGGCATGTCCTGGATTGTCAACTGTCGGCCAGATACAGAGGCCAGGCAAGCGAACACCCTGCACTTTTATACTGTCGGTGTTCATGTTGCATGTGCAGACAACGCACGTGCAGTGGTGACATGGTTTGCACGTGGCTGCGTTTTTGCGAATATTCACATTTTGGAACTTTATTGTACAGTAGCTGCGTTTTATCGAATGTAACCGTGGGAATGTGTTTGGGACATGCAATGACCTTATATTCACAAAGCATGAACCGGTAGGAAACATACAATCGGAGTTATAACCCATTTGTACCCTTTTGCGTTTCTTTTTTTGAAGAGTATATATACATATACATATACATATATACTATTTTCTTTGAATCAATTAGTCTAATATTTCCCTGTTAACTAACAAATTAAAAGAATTTAAAAATACAGTATTTACAGATGTTTTGTGTGCATTTGTACTACCACACGTCGGCGTGAGAAAAATGAAAATATTAAACTGTTTTTTGTTAACTACATGCACAAGATGTCTATGAGACATGCCACTCTCACACATTTCACAGATGTTTTGTGTAGAGAAATCTTAAACACTCTATTAATTTAAGGATTGTCTGTTATTTATTTTATGTTCATCAAAGTATTAACAAAAATGTATCCGTAAACTGTGAATCAGTGAAGCCATTCACTAATTAATTTGTGGAAGATTTTTTTTTATTAATCAGTCAAAACAGTAAGAGATATTTACTTTTCAAGATTTCATTTTTAATTTGATTTCCAAAACAGATACAAAGGAGAGATGGAAGAGATCTGCCGAGGAGCCAGTCGTGAGTTGGAGCTTGAGATCAAGATGAGGATGACCGAGGAGGAATGGACGGAACAGGTGTTGAACTTTGAGCACTACAAAAAGCGGGGTCCCATGTTCCTTGACAAGGCATTCACCGAGCGTCTGCTCGAGCAGTTGGATGATGCCCAGGCCCTGCTGGCCAGCATGCTGACGTCACGCTACATTGGACCGCTGCGTGACGAGGCCGCCTCATGGGCAGAAAAGCTCAAGGAAGTGGCCGAAGTCCTCGAATTGTGGCTGGAGGTGCAGGATCTGTGGCAGTATCTGGAGGCGGTGTTCAGTAACAGTCTGGCTGTTAGGGTGAGGGATTTCGAGTGGAGTTTCACTCAGTTTCTTTGTACTTTTGCCCCTCATACCATATGTATTGTTCAGTCTTAATATACTGATGGAAAGAAATAAGGGAACACATAAATGGTATTAGTAAATATTATCTGCAACCAAAAACCCTCATTCACAGTATTAGGAAGTTGACTGTGTTATTGGCAGTCAATCCCTCAGTACAGACATTCAATTCTAACATACATTAACTCTGCATTTTATTGTCACCTTACTTCCATACTTTACATAGTATAGCACTTAGCTTTCGATTGGTTTGAAGTGAAATAATTCATTAAAATACTGAAAGCTTTGTTTTTTAAAAGTGAACATAGAAGATAACTTATTTTTAATATTATGATTAGGAACTGCCACAGGAAGCTAAACGATTTGCAAGAATTGACAAAGGATGGACAAAGATGATGAAAAGAGCATTTGACACCAGAAATGTTTTACAGGTAAGATTAAATAGGTTAATTATGTTGTGTTCACCATGAGTAGACAGTATTATGGTTTTGCAGTCTCAAATTCAGTTTAATTGGCAGTATCAAGTAATTTTAATAAAATGTATTTTTGTCAAATACTGTAGATCCTGAAATTAATTCATCCCTAAATTAATGAGAGTGACGGTGGGCAGACTAAAATGCGACATGAAATTAATGCGAGTAGCCTCCTTATGAAATACCACTTTCCTAATAACACACATCTGTGTACTTTTCGGTTAAATCCAAGTTACAGGTGACTTCAATGAGACCAACTCACTAACATGTCAGTGTACATATCAATTAACTCGATTAGGCTCTAGTGTTTTTGGTGAGATCAACTCAAAGCATACGTTTGCAGCAATGATTTACCTAAGTGTATAGTTGCCTAAATCTGGCTAAATATTAGCATATATGTACCATTACAAGTATATCTTACTAAGATATGTCGACAAAGTTGCAGTGAACTTCAACAGTACAAACAAAGAAATGATCAACCTCAGGATTAACGTGCTAAAACCCATTCACGCGCGATGAATCATGTCGGCTTTTGCTGGACTATTAGACCGTTAGTCTGTCTTGCCGACGATGAATTGTGCTACAGTTATTTTATATATGTATTAGAATTTTAATCTTTGTTTGTTTTAATAGCATGTGACACATAGCTTGCTGGACTATTGCTGGACAAAACAGAGAAATAAATGCATCATATTATTAATGTGAATAACACCAACTCGCATTTTTCGCATTAATATTATGATCACATTAATTTCAGGATCTACAGTATTATTCATTACTGCAACAAATAATATTCCTTTTTGTTGTGAGCAAACTCTTTTATTGCAAAATTCAATTTTTACCAAATTAAAACAATAATCATAAAATAAGTCATTTGTATGGGTTTTCATAGCAAATAAAATACTAAGCAATATAGTTTTGTTAAAAGGTTGTATTTAAGGTGAGTTAAATATTTTGATGAATTAATATGTATTATTAGGCTATGCTAATCATATTGTTCGTATAAAACCTAAACATAAGTAGCTATCTGTGTTTTTTATTAGTGTTGCTATGGTGGTGAGGTACCCAAAGCAGTAGTGCTGCGGCACATCTTTGAGGAATTGGAAATCTGTTTCAAGTCATTGGTTGGGTATCTGGATAACAAGAGAAGGGCATTTCCAAGATTCTACTTTGTCTCTGACCCCATCCTGCTGTCTGTACTCAGCCGTCCCAATGACCTGGAGTCAGTTCGTCCACATCTGAGGTCAGTATAACAATTTAAAGGTGTAATATCACAGATACATATAGCATATTTTGCTAATTTTATATTTTTTAAAATTATATTTTGTTTAACAAATAATTGTACAAATTAATCTATCTCACACATTATCTATCAACATAACAATGTGCAGCTACTGGTTATAAACAGTAGATGCCTCAAGATTCCTGTGTAAAAATAAAAAGTAATCAGCATCGCATTCTTTACCATTAAAGATTTATGAAAGCAAAACATATGTAATAACTGTGACACACACAGTTAACCTGTTAGTCACTCTCTAAAGATTTTCCAATTAGAAAAAAAAATCTCTGATAAATGAAATACATTTAAAAACAAAAATTAATACAACTATTTGGTAGACAGTCACTTTTATTGAACTTTGATCATGCCATTTTTATCTTTAATTCATTAAAGATATTGAAATATTATTTTATTGTTTTTTTTGGTCCATCTCTGTTTTGTGAAGTAATGTTTTTTCATGGACATACATTTTACATTATGAACTAACAGTTTTTGCATGCATCTGTGTAATTCTGTTTATGAACTTAAAATAGATATGTGCAGGCATTAAGTTTAAGTTCATAATGCAAAGAACAGACTCGATAATTCTCTATCTGCAGGTACAAAAAGGTTATTTGCAAATAATTAAATTTTCTTTGCGTCTATACACTTTACGGCAATATGATTGGTCCAGAGGTGTTTTTTTTCTTTCTGTTTATATCTCGATGAACCCCCAAGAATTAAGCCACACCTACTACCCCCCCCCCCCCCCCCCCCCCCCCCCCCCCCCCCCCCCCCCCCCCCCCGACTCGCACTACTTTAGTGCAACAAGCCAGGTTAATCTGGCAATCATATTTAGATATTTTAAAGAAAACACAAGTGAAAGCTACAAAAAATGTATATGATAAATTAATGGAAAATGCTATAGCAGAGTAGACATATGGATCTATACACATTGATAAAAAAAAAAAAAAAAAAAAAAAAAAACCCTCTTCACTAATCATGACATGAGACTTTGTCATTGGCCAAAGAAATCATGTAGGAAACTTAACGCCTGTAACTTACTTGTAAGCGATGTTCAACAGCTGTTGGCAAATATTAAACGGTTCCACCGACAGCATAAATGTTAGACAGGTTCCCTTCATTCACTTTCATAAAATATAAACTAAACATGAATAGGACAATTCCTTCCAATATAGGCCTAACTAAATGATCCGTAAAAATGCACAGTAGCTAGAGGAAATGACATAATTTACAAAAAATCACCTGATTCAAATAATAGTGAATGAACGTTTGCATTCTTACGCGACATAAGTATCAATGAAGTTTACACAAACAATACTACAGGTATATTTAAAGCTAAACAAAATAAATTCAGTTATGTATTGTTAAAGTATGCATATAAATTTAATTATAAGATTTGACCGCAGTTATTTTTTGGTTCATGCAAGTATGAACCAAAAAAACGATGTGCACACTTTTGTATGACCCTCTACGCAGGATCATACAGTGTGCAAATTGTTTTTTCGGTTCGTACTTGCATGAACCAAAAAATAATTGCGGTCAATTCTTAATTCAATAATACCTCTACCCCTACCCCCCTCAATTTATTGCTAGTTTTTGTCTTTTACTTCTTTTTATATAAAGTTTTAAAATTTGTTTCCACGGAAATCATCTTAAAATTAAATTTATATTAAATATTTTTAAAATTTGACATTTCATAAGTGTAAAAACTAACATCATCAGGAGAATAAACAAACTAACTAGTGGGCACACAAGCCAGTACGGTATAAAATAGAATGATAAAATAATAAATGATAAAATGTTTTTAATAATGACAGCGTTTGTATTTTCTTGATAGGTCTGTATTCAGTGAGATATTTGATGTGAAGCTAGCAAAGGCTGTGGATGATGACGATGAGGATCGTCAGAAAACTCCTCGCAGCGCCCATTCCCTTCATGAAAAAAGTCGATCGGCTAGTGTTTCTCCAATGGCGCGGCATGACACACCACCAAGAATCGACAAACGTCTCACACATGTCTATGTAAGTAATCAGATTCAGTTTTTTGGGGGGTTTTTTAATACATTGTTCAGAATATTTGCTTGTTTCAGTATCTGTTATCGGTCCCTCAGGAACTTTTTAGTTTAAGAATGTGATGATATCGGTTTATTTAAGTAATGACGAATGATTTTGGTATTGTAGCGGTTAAGTCATCAACCTTTATGCTAATAGATAAAGGTTCGAATTTCAAGAAAACCACCACACTGATTTCTTTGTCACTGACAACTAACTTTTGTCCTGGCCAGACATCTCAGATAGCGGAGTATTTGCCGTGACGTGTGCTTGAACCTTAATTGGATATATGTACAACAATATATTTAGCAAAAAGTTGAGAGGGGTAATCAGGATTTTTAATAAAACGGTTTTATAAAATGTGTAATTATTGTGTGGGAAATGTTTAAAAACAAAGTGATTTTTGTGTGCTGTGAACTCCACAATATGATTTATGTACCTTGTATTTGACTTGTATACCTTGTATATACTATGCTAATAATAATTTATGCTAATAACCGGTATAACCGATTATCCGATAGTCCCATTTCCAGATTATAACCAACGGTAAACTTTACAAATGCCATGTGGACAGTTTATCTTACTCTTAACTGCAAAACAGTGTCTGAATGCCAATACATGTATGCGTTTCATTTGTTTATAGATTTATTTTAAAATAATATTAAATAAAATAACAGTATAAACATTGTAAGATTAAATATTTTTAATATAGCATTGTTACAAATCTGCGGTTGTGTTTATTGATGCTATTTTTAGCTACTAACATTCACGTTGCAGTTCGTTGCACACAGCTTTTCTACAGTTCACACCTATTGTTCTGAGGGGTATTGAGTAGTGAAACCGTGTTACTTGGCAAAGCGCAATTTCCACGTGCAGGCGAAATAAACATAGCTTAGGTTAGCAACCAGAAACACATGTAATAACAACACTAATATTCTAAACAAGAAAATGCATTCATAGTTAACTTTAGTTGTTAAAAAGGCTCTACAGGGTTGAAACGTGTGAGATGTCAACATTGTACATCGCCTGTTTTAGTAACGGCTTTTACTTTTTTCTTCTTTTAATATTAATTTTTAATCAACATAGAACATTCTGCTTTATTCTCTGTGCAATTACAATTGTTTCTGGTAAAATATTAAAGGTTTGTGGAACATGATGATATTTTCTAGATTTTTTTGGTTTTCGTATGCAATTAACCGATGTTGGTCTTGATGAAACTATTCAAATATGCGACATAATTTGTATTGATTTAATGCTAAATGGTTCTGTGCAGCCAAATAATATGCAAATAACCGATTCATGCTATAAACCGATATGCAATAAAGTGGATTCGACTGTATATCTTCAAAACCATGTCTGTATTAGTCAGATTAAAGAGGCTGTCCTGAATTTGCTGCCTTGGCAACATATTTCTACCCTGTAGAGCCTTTTTAACAACTAAAGTTAAATATGAATGCATTTTCTTGTTTAGAATATCAATATTGTTATTACGTGTGTTTCTGGTTGTCCTAATGTGGCCTAAACTGGGTTTTACCTCCTAATAACTTCATATGGATATGAACAAAAATATATATTGGGAAATAAAATGCAGTTTGAGCTATTATATTTTTTATACATACATTAGCACATCAAGCACTAATGTTCTAAACAAGAACTTTTGTATAATATATAAATTTAGTTG
The DNA here is from genome assembly GCF_016097555.1 of Gigantopelta aegis. Taxonomy (NCBI): domain Eukaryota; kingdom Metazoa; phylum Mollusca; class Gastropoda; order Neomphalida; family Peltospiridae; genus Gigantopelta; species Gigantopelta aegis. The sequence continues at coordinate 17,441,288 of NC_054702.1, forward strand.
GTACAAAGACTCAGTTGGTGAGAAACAACAATAGAAGAACTTTCAGGATAGTGTTTTTAATGTGTAAATTTATTGTAATCATTGTGTTAAATTTAGGCTATTTCAACAAGGCATATATATTAATGTGTAACAGGAGTTGATAAAATGGTGTATTTTTAGTATGTTTTTCAAGGAACATCTCTGAAATGAAATGTGAAGAAAAATAATCTATTGCAGTTTGTTTTGTGTCCAGCCCTGTTTTGACTAAAGTATGTTATCTTCTAAATAAAACTAATTTGATTTACAAACTAGTTAAATGGAACAGCTGAGGATAGCAGTAGTCCGACTTTTAGACATAGGTCTAGTGGAACATTAAGAAAAGTAAGTCAGAATGTCCTAATAGTGTTGTACATTGCAGCTTCACTCAGTTTTCACCAGATGTTGATGCTTCATTATGTGCTGTGAGAAATAATGCACTCACTCCAGCAAATTTGTGTCTCCTCAAAATTTTGTTTATTTGTGCTTAAACCAATTGTCTGTACACAAATGTTTTAACTTAAGTCTGTACTTCAGTACTATTCACTAGAGTTCAGACAGTTGTCTTGAGTCTTTAAAACATACTCTAAAATTTGATCAACTCTGTTTCAGACATTTGTCATTGCAGTTTATTATGTTGATCTTGTTTTGTTTGGGTTTTTTGGGAGTTTGTTTGGGTTTTTTAATGTAACTTTTTATAATGGGATTAATATTGTGATTATGTCATTAAAATGATTAGAATTAAATACTTTTAAAAGATTTGTAAAAAAACATTTAAAATTACTAATTGTTAATTAAAATAAGACAAAAAATAGCTTTTCAAAGTGTCATCTTGAATAGTTCTTGAAAGCCATGCTTTACTTTGTTTGTTATAAAACATGTGGGATGAAGTTTGGCATATTATTCTTGAACGTGAGTTACACAAATGCACAGTGCCTCATATTCTCCAATAAAATCACATAAAAGGCACATTTATTGGGGTTTTTTTTATTTTTTAAAGGCAATAGTTAGGAGAGTAGACAATTTCAATTCAGAATAAATACAAATGCTAAGTTCTGAAATGTATTGTAAAATTCTGCTAAATCATTGGGAAATTAATTATTTTATTTTATTTTATTTTAATTGAATGTACTTTGGAATAAAGGATTAACTAATACTTCATCATAAGTTCAAATTCAACAGATTAGTTCTACAAAATAAAATTATTGGCAGAAGAGTCCATGCCTAATCATTCAGAGGATGATTCACCTGCAGATTTTTTTCTGCTTTCCTTGCAAGGTTTTTCAGATGTTATGTTCAATATCCCTTTAATCAAATTAATTTTCTCATCTTTGCCTATGACTGTGTCTGGCTATGATGGTTTAACATGACCCTGTCATTCATTTTGGCATGGTAACATTGTTAACGAAGACCTCATTTAAAGATGAACGACATTATGGTATCATCAAAATATGTCAAGTGTTCATGCATCACTTTGTTTTCTGTATATTGCATTTTACATATTTATCCACATTTTGTTATTGGTATTTGACGATTACTAAGTGGTTTATAAAAAAATTTCAATAATATAATGATAATACAATATATAAATTAAAAAATGCTAATATTTTTCTTAATGTAATAACATTTGCCACATATTTGTATTTGTATTTGATGTATGTGTATTTTAATATTTTTTATGGATATATTATTTGATGGATATATTAGTTGATAGATATATTAGTTGACATAGCTGTATGTTAGACAGCAGTTTATATCATAATTGCGATATTATTGTTCAATACAGGATTATTGGAAAAAGAGTGAGGTATATTATGCTATATATATCAATCTCAGTAGAATAATAACAATGTGTAGCATGCAAATACATTAGTCAGTAGTCCATTATAACAGTCTCAATATGTCTGATATCAGACAAAATTATTTTTTGCTCTCTGTTTAATTACATGCTTCCAGTGCATGTTCATTTATATATATTTACATATTATTTCAGACTTTCATCTCTTCTTTCATTTCATATGCATGGAAAAAGTATTATTCAAGTTTTATTTCACCTGAATCTTTTAATAATTACCAATAATTTTTTTTTTTTTTTTTTTTTCTAAATTAAATTATGCCTCTGCATTTCCATGCTTGACTATACATTCATTTTGGAATCATTTTTCTAAGCATCAGCTTCTGGAATTTTTTTATTTAACTAAACATGCCATGTTACAGTAATAAGTATTCAGACAGTTAATACATGTGTACTTGATATATTTGTAATATTATTTTGCCTTTTGCTTAATTATTACATCTTTAATATAATATGCCATTGAACCTAGCAACAATCATTTGCTTTATTGCTCCTTAAGAATTGAAGATAAATTTAGTAGATTTTTAATATATAAATTTGACATAAAATCAGTTTTATAAGTGTAAATAAATACTGTGTTGAAGGAGTCTTTATTCTATTGCATTTGTTGTCTTTTTTCTTTTTTTTGTGTGGGGTGGGTAGTGGATAATCAAGTGTCAAATAATTGTGTTGGTTTACTTACAAATAAGAAAATCACACCACTTTTAGTAATGCACAGGAACTTTTTTTCACTAGTATATTTCTGATCCATCTTAAAGCCTCTTAAACTGTATCTTACATATAATATATGAAGGATTTTAGTTTGTTCATGGGATGCTGCAAGGATGCATATTATGATCACCTTTGGCATTCAACCTTTAACTGATTTATTTCAGTAGAACTATTCTGCCTATCTCTCTGTCTCTGTCATACTCTCGTTCTCTGTGTTTCTCTCTCTCTCTCTCTCTCTCTCTCTCTCTCTCTCTCTCTCTCTCTCTCTCTCTCTCTCTCTCTCTCTCTCTCTCTCTCTCTCTCTCTCTCTCTCTCTCTCTCTCAAGTTGTCATAAATTGTTTTTAACCCCATAAAAAAGTGTGTAATTTGTGAATGGTATTATATTTTTCATATCCCTTGTTTATTTATTTGCAATTTATTAAATGATCTGGCAAAAAAAATACAAAACGAAAATTTCTTACCTTTTGTAAAATAGGACGTAAGTGACAAGGAGCAACTAGCTTCACCCACAGTTCATGTTCTTTCAAAGGAATCACCCTATAATGAACTGCCATTATCCAAATCAACATTCTGTTCACCCATTCGTCAGTCATTGCCAAAAACAGAACACTCATTATGTCAACCAGAGTTTCAATTATCATCATTGGTAACAAGAATACCTAGTCATTTACATGTAAGCTGAATGCATCCCAATTTAGTTGTTGTCGAAAGTTTGTTTTCAATTCACGAATTTATTCAGTTAACTTTTATTACAAAAATTCTGTAAATCATAAACTATTAGCACTTTTTAAAGTTAGCGAGGTCTTCATATCAGTAACAAACAAAAAAAGAATAACCTGTTGTAGGATTAGCTGAAATCTTGTTATTTTTACCAAATTTGATGTTATGCAGCTTAAAGACAACTTAAATTTAGTAGAAAATTGCAGTACCATAATGTCCATGCTGTTTTGCTGTCCTTTTGGTTTAATCAATAGCATGTATTGTGTTCAGTTAAAAAAAAAAAAATCGCTCAAAAGGTTTTCACAACAGTATCTTTAAATTTAGCATCATGAAACATTAGCCTATTGTATGACCTCGCTAAATTCACTAAGCTGTTATGCTTGCTAACATTTCCTGATTTACAGTATGTTATGTCTATTATTTATTAGATTGTTTTAATTTGATTTATTATTTTGTTAATGCTTCACAGTTGTGTTCATTTAATTTTAAATTTTTCAGTTTAAGATAAATTATGTGTTGCCAAAAGTTATTGTGTTGCTGTATATTAACCAACTTCATGCATTAGCTAACATCCAGCTTTATAAACCATCCTTCAAACATTACACAAATATTGGTTCTGAGTAGCCAGCTGAATTGCATGTCCAGGCCATTGTGCTTGAACATTTGTTGGATAAGCACACAAGTACGTAGAAAATACTACATGAGTGGCTGTTCAATACCATTTATTTTACAATGGTTTTTTTTTTTTTAATTTTTATAAAGGATACATTTTTAAACAATGAGTTGTAAGATAAATTGTATGTAACAGACACAAATGTAATATTCTATTTCTAACATATCCTAAAAAACCAAACCCCACAGGTTCAAAATAAATTTAAATATCTTTTCCAACCAAAACCTATTTACAGCCCTAGCACACAGAGAAATTAGTTTCTAGTTAATTTACCTGTAATATGTAAGAGCAATCAATTTCAGTTGTGCTTTTTTTATTGGATGGTATGACAGTGGTGACCTGGTTATTACCTAGGAGAAGCCAACCATATGTCTTTAAATTGTCATCTCACATATGTGTGTGTTATTAGTATGTGTTACCAAACAATGAATAATGTTCTCACAAATGGGTGTGTAAGAAATTGTGTTATTTTTGTAAATAACAGTCAGATTTGGGTGTATGTACTTATGAAATAAGTGGGGCAGGATGTAGCCAAGTAGTAAAGCTTGATGCTTGGTCGATGTGGGATCAATTCCCTTAGGTAGGCCCATTGGGCTATTTCATATTTTGCCAGTGCTCCACAACTGGTGTAACACAGGCTATGGTATGTTTGTGAGATGCTGCATATAATAGATCCTATGCTGCTAATTGGAAAGAGTAGCCCTTTGTGTGGCAACAGTGGGTTTCCTCTCTTATTGTCTGTATGGTTCTTAACCGATACAATATATAGCCATAATTAAACATGAGTGCGTTATTAAGACGTTAAATAAAGCATTTCTTCCTTTCGAAAAAAAAGAAGTTTTGTTGATCTGCAGATTATATTAATAAATTAAAGGAAATAATCAGACGTCTTCTCTGTCAAAAGAAAAACATATCTATTGGTCACCATTGTGTTATTGCTTGTACCTCTCCTGCTAATGTATTCTAAACAGAGGTAATGAAACGTTAATAAATTCAATATTTGATTGTGACAGGTTACATCTTCTGTTTATAAGCATACAGGTACACCATTTCTGGAAAAGACTACAGTTAGGTTACAGGTGTAAAAATATTTAATGTTTCTGGAAAAGACAATTAATCTAGGTATAAAATATTCGTAAATGAATTACAGCTAAGAACCTTGTCTTCGCATAATACAACAGTATGCATAAAGACCACTAATTTAGATTAATAATGTTTATTTTAAACTTTTAATGTTGTATTCTTTTGTTTAATTTTCAGCTAACATTTTGTTTAGTGCAATGCAAGTTTCAGGGATTTAATTGCTTCACATTTATAAAATGTTAAACATTATATTTTCAAATTGATTTGATAGCAACTGTAATCAATATTTTAAAACAAAATGTTCTCTGATTTTCATTTACACCAAAGAATGTTTTAGTTTATTGATGTTCATGTATAGTGAGATTACAATGTGACAAATGTTTAGTAATTGCTTTTTGTCTGTTGTACATTTCCTGATCTAATGAATAGAGCATGATTTAATAAATAGAAGTTTTTATACATGTCATGATTAATAAATAAAACTTCTTGTACAAGTCGTGATTAATAAACTGAACTTCTTATACATGTCACAATTTAATATATATAATTTATACATTAATGTTGTAATTTAATCAATAGAACTTGTTGAATTTGTCATGATTTAATAAATAGTACTTTTTGTGCTTTAATGATTTATTACATAGGACTTCTTGAACTTGTCATGATTTGATAAATAGAACTACTTGTACATGTCCTGATTTAAGAAATATAATTTTTACATGAATGTGATGATTTAATTAAATAACTTCTTGTACATAGCATTCTTTGGTAAGTAGAACATGTACATGACCAGATTTTACAAACAGAACTTGTACAAGTCATTATTTTACAAACAATAGCATTTAGATACCTTATGGTTTCATTAATGGAATTAGTTGTTATGATTTTGTATATAAAACTTACTATGCACGTCATGTTTTCATATTTTTAGAGTATGAACCCAACCTTGTTACAGAATGTTCCAACCATGCTCCCGTCAGAAGGTCTGGTTGATGATGTCATTGTTATGGATGCTATTGCTGTTCAGAGTGCTGATGGTGAAAGTCTCACTCTCCAGGATAAGGTGAGAGTGTTTCAGAAATGATGAAAATTAATTTTAAGAGCTTGAAAAAACACATACAGGACATTCTGCTGACTTGCTATAAGCAGATTAATTAATACTTTAAATCAACCATCCATTAATCCATGTGTTTTATATTTCTTTTTAATTGTAACAGGGCTTGGCCAACATAATGTATAAAAAAAACATTAACGGGGGGGGGGGGGGGCTAAGACGGGAGGATTAAAAAAGAACCAGAACAAAGGGATATCATATAGGGTCTTCTCCCAGCTGAATAAAATAATGTTTCAGACCTAGCCATGAAAATAACTGACGATAGTGATTAATTGTTTCCCAAATTTATCATATTGAGCACACTTAGTTGTTTTTTATCTTTTAAATTCAGATGCTAAGAGGAGCTAAAAATTACTCTCCTTGAAGTAGTGTTAGGGGAGTGTGAGTGATAGCTCCCTTTAAATGGCAAAGTCTGGTACTTTTGAACTAAAAAGGGTTCTTTTTCATATTTTTATAGTCTGCCCCTCCTACCCTCCCCATTAGTTATAGCTCTGAAATGAGCAGCATTCCATGATCATTGATGCATAATTTGGTGGTTACATTCCTTTAAGGTAACCCTGGTTGATGGAGTTGAAGTTTGGCTGAGCAAATTGCGAGATTCTGTTGGCAAAACTCTTCATGATATGAATATCAGTGTCATCCAAGACTGCATAAACGGGGTTCCAATGGATGAATTTGCTGCAAAGGTATTGGGGTTTTAAAATTTCTGTTACCGTAATTCTCTTGACAGGCTTCCAGCCAAAATATAATTTGAGGGTACACAGATCATTGTGTTTCCATTAGGTGGTTATGTGTTTAATTTTTTTTTTTATAAACTGGACACTGCATTTCATGTACTGTGACAAATTTTAAACAGCAGTTCTCTTACTATAATCTTTCTAAAAATTATAGCAATGCATCCATTAATTTCCAGTATTTTAAGGTACGTAATTTTACCATTCGTACCCTCTGGCAGAAACTATATTTCATTTATTAAATTAGCTTTTATTGAGATATCATTTGTATTCCAAGCATTATTTATTTATATAAGAAATAAATCAAAATAATTTCAACTGAGCATTTTATGTGAATTTTACATTGTTTTATATTATTTTAGTATCCAGCACAAGTTTGCCGAATGGGCATGTTGTTTTTCTGGACAAGAGAGTGTGAGGTAGGGATAACAGAAGTCAAGTATGACAGAAAAGCACTGCAGATGACACTGAGGAAACACATTACAACAACTAACAAACTGTCATCAGTGCTTACCAAAGGGGCATGGAAAACTATCGATGATCCAATGCTACCAATGCACAAAAACAGACTGGAATGTATGATTACAGTGAGTATTGTTCAGAAATGTGTTTTTGTTTTTTGCTACATGACTTTAGATATAGTCATTTTGGTAAGCAAGCTGCAATAAACTACAAATAGCTGACAGTCATAATACTTGTTTCGACACAGTGGTATAATGTTGTTCTTAGATGTGAATTGCAAAGATAACAAAATAATTAAATATATTGTTTAATTTTATCATGTTTAATATGAGTGTAGTACTTTAATTAAAAATTAACTGCATGGTTTAGTGGAAGTTATACAAGTGTAATAGATACATCAGCCTCCATCATTAAAATTCAGACCAAACACCCTCTTTGTAAGAGTTTACCAACTAAGCTGATAGGAAACTTCCCACTAGTTGCTGCCAGTAGGAGTACTTTATACTACTACTATTACTATTACACAAGTACTATCGTAAGGTAACACACAATGTGAGAAGAATATACCAATTTAAATTTATTTCCGACATTTTCCTTTTTTCAGCAATCATTGTACTTGCGAGACACTCTGGACATCATAGTTACCAGGAAACTGCGAGAAGTAACCGACTTTGAGTGGAGAAGAAGCATCAGGTGTTACTTGCAACCCGTAGGTCAGTAGTTAGCTGGACAAGATTGTACAAAGTTTCATTTTGAATGTTGAATGTAAAATGGAACAGACTCTTGTGAGTCAGACTTTCATTGTTGAGGTGTGCAAGCATTATGCAGTTTGTGCACCCATGTCAGTTTAATCTGACGGGTGCATAACATTTTTTATTATCCACATAGTTCAAGATATTCAGGGAAATATAATCAGTATGACCCATGTAATTTTGTGAAGCAACATCATAACTTAATGTGGCTTCCTCATTGTAAACGCTTATAAAAAATGAGGTCATTTCGGAAAATGACATCGTTTCGTTGTCTCTTTTTAGTTACGTTTCAAACTTTTAGACATGGTCCTAGCTTGTTATTCATAAAAATTATATTTTGGATAATGTGGAAAATAAAAAATGTATTACACTTGCATGTGAGTCGTACTGATTTTACGAAACTTATGTCAGGATTCAAGTATTACCCTTGCTTTTGCCCAGGTAATACAATAATCCTGACACTTATTTCGTAAAATCAGTATGACTCACAAGCTTGTATAATAATCTCTATCTCTTTAAAGAAACTGGCCTCAGTGGTGTAGTGGTTAAGCCATCAAAGTTAAGCCTGGTAGGTACTGGGTTTGCACCCTGATTCATAATATTGAAGAAACCACACATCTCTTGGGTTTTAAAGACAAAAAAATCCAAAAAGTGGAAATCGGGTGAGAAGCACTAGAAATTCAGTATGCTACTTTAAAGTTGATTATCGAAATTTTTAGCTTGTATAATGTAGCTAGACCATGTAACATTATTGCCTAGTTTCTGCTAATTAAAGATTCATTTATGGCTGAAAATGTTTTGTAACAAAACTGATACAAGCAGCATATCAACCTACCAAGGCAGTTACACTTATTTAGATGTGGCACCATACATTAAATCTACCTGTGTATCACATAGCATTTAAAAGATTTGAAGAATGTTTTATTAGCAATATTACTTTTTCTCAAAAACAATTGCAGTTGCAGTCTTGGTTTTAACCTCAACGGTGTAAGGTAACAGTATTTGAGAAAATAAACACTATCGCATATTACTACAAATCACAGGTGCAGTTGCTTTACTCCTACAATTTTGACCATACACCTCAAATATGACATGACACCTAAATCTGTCATATAACGCAAGGAAACAGTAAACAAGTGTATTGGAATGTCGGTAAATAAATATTCCTTTCCTTTTAATACATGCTTTTACTCATCCTTCTTTCAGAGGAAGAAGTGGAGCCTTTGATCTGGATTTTGGATACTTCCTATGAATATGGCAACGAGTTCTATGGCTCCAATGTCGGTGTGGCCATCACACCTGTGTCAGAGAGATGTTTCTTGACAATGTCTCAGGCTCTTTCTCAGTGTCAAGGCACCTGCTTCATCGGGCCTACAAATGTCGGCAAGACTGAGAACATCAAGGTAAATAATGAATTGATGGCAAAATATCCATCAGGTTCTTTTGAAGATGTGGTTATAGATTTGCACTAGTTGTGATAAAGTGTTTAGGAAGGGTAAAGCATTGCTGTATATCCTTCTGGTTCATTGAATTTTTTTTATTATTTTTTTTTTTTTTTAGTTTTTCAGGACATGACGGCTGATTTACTTTTTTCATGGTAGTGAATGATGTAGTATTTAGCATTATACTTTGTTTATTTCATATCAGACATTGGTTTATCCATCAGTCCAGTATCCACAATTATTTAATTACATCTGTTTTGTCTGTTGATCTGTTCATCCGTCCTGTCCATCCCATCTATCCATCCGTCTGTCAGTCTGTCCATCCATCCATCCATCCATCCATCCAACATCCAACCATCTATCCATTAATCCATGTGTTTTATATTTCGTTTTAATTGTAACAGGGCTTGGCCAACATTCTTGGTAACTTCATCGGCATGTTCCAGTGTTCTGCATTCTTTGATCCAGTGAGCATTGGCAAGATAGTACAGGGAATGGCAATGGTACGTATATTTGATATTTGTCAGTAACAAAATCTTTTATTACATTCACATTTGCATCTCTGTACAAAACAAAGAGTCCAAAGGATGTTTTGACAAGATCATGATGGCATGTTCCCATAAATCAGTCTGGTGCCAATTGTTTCATCTATATAGAGAATAACTAGTACGGTTATGCTGTTTGTTACAGGATGGATGCTGGGGTTGCTTTGATGAGTCTCACAATCTGAACAGAGAAGCAATGGCCGTCCTCTTGGACCACGTACAGTGTATTCTGTCAGCCCTCAAGTGCAAACAAGGATTCATGTCACTGCTGGATGGACAGGAGGTAGGGGAGATTAGAGCCAACTGATTTCTTAGACTATTTGTGATAATAAAATTGCCTTTAAATAAGTTTGTTTTAGTATTAGCATATTTAGGAGCCATTCAAATTGCATCAGTGTTTTATTTTTTTTATTTAAAAAAAAAAAGAAGTTTTTATTTGAGTACATTTCCAGATATATTAGTGGATGAGTCAACTTAAATAATCTAAAATTAAAATTTACAAGAAGTGAACATAGTCATAAATGTACCTTTCATTCCTGATGGTGATTTTGCAAACGATATACACATTAACACATTGTTATAATGACCGACTATTATTATGATTGTCAACAAATTGTCAGTGGCTCTGTGTTGAAGTCACCAATCGTAAGGTGTTAGATGCTAGATTCACATCCCAGTACTAGCTCCCAACTGGTCTTGGTGCTGTCATAGTTAAGCCATCGGATATAAGGCTGGTGGGTACAGTGTTCACAGCCCGGTACCGGCTCCCACCCAGAACAAGTTTTAACGACTCAATGGGTAGGTGTTAGACCACTACACACTCTTCTCTCTCACTAACCACTAACAAATAACAACTAACCCACTGTCGAACGCGTGAAATCGGTTATTTATACAGTAATCGAGGAGTATGCTTTACTTCCCTATGATAGAAATTACCTGTTGTCTGCAGACCCACATCTTATATCCTTTATGATAAGTGACCATCTATTTCTGGAAATCCTCCTTACAAAAATAAGGGGCATGTCAATCAGTTTTAGTGCAGCTCTTAAAAAGGAAAAGGAATTAAAAAGAAAACAACTGGAAAATCGAATTAATTTTTTAATTGAGTTAGTGGATAAAAATCCTGAATCAAAGATATTTGTTGAATGGTTGGAAGAAAAGAAAAAACAGTAGGAATTAGATAGAAAAGAATATATGAAGGGTTTAATTTCGAGAAGCCGAGCTAGGTGGATAGAAGACGGAGAAAAGCCATCGAAATATTGAATATAACCCAACTTGTTTGACAGGATAGTAACATTATTATTGAACAAAATCAAATATTGGAAGAAGCCGGATCGTATTACTCGAAACTATATATGTCACAGGAAGAATATCTAATAGATATTGATTTAGATGAGGTTTTTAGAAATACAAATATTCCCAAAGTTGAAAATGTTAGCGAATATGTAGGTCAAATAACAGCAAGTGAGGCATTGTATGTATTAAAAAATATGAAAAATAATAAAACGCCGGGGCCAGATGGGTTCACAGTCGAATTTTTTTAATTCATTTGGCAGGACGTTGGAAAATATTTACTTCGAAGCATTAACTATTTGTTTAAAATTGGCGAGCTGTCAATAACTCAAAAACAAGGCATTATTACTTTGTTGCCAAAAGGAAATAAACCCCGTGATGTTCTAAAAAACTGGAGACCAATATCTTTACTAAATACCACTTATAAAATCATTCTGGCTGTATAGCCAATAGAATAAAACAATCTATAGATAAATTAATTCATGAAAATCAAAAGGGTTTCCTAGTAGGCAGGTGTGTAGCCGAAAATACCAGATTATTATATGACCTGATACATTACACTAGTGAAAATAATATTCCAGCACTCCTTTTGTTAGTAGATTTTGAGAAAGCTTTTGATTCAGTATCTTGGGGATTTATTAACAAAACCTTAATTTTTTTTAACTATGGCGAGGACATTATAAAATGGGTCAATATATTAAATAAGGACTGTATGTTAACTAATTCAAAATGGTGTTTTTACTAAAAAAAAAAAATCCAGTAGGGAGGGGATGAAGACAGGGGGATCCAATAGCACCATATCTTTTTATATTGTGCGCTGAGATCATGGGAAATTTGTTTAGAAAGGAGGAGTCAATTAAAGGAATAGTAATAGAAAAAAGAGAATATGCAGTATGCAGACGATACAGCTATAACACTTGATGGGACAGAAGCTTCACTAAGGAACACATTAAATTTAATAGATAAATTTTCTAAATTCTCAGGATTGAAACCAAATATTGAAAAAACTATTGCTATTTGGATCGGATCAAATTCAAATAATACTCATAATCTATGTAAAGATAAAATCTTAAAATGGTCACAAAAGAACTTTAACTTCTTGGGAATTAAATTTAGTGTCCAGTTAAATCAAACTGTACAATTAAATTATACTGACAAAATTGAAGAGATTTCAAAGTTACTGAATACCTGGTCTAAACGTCATCTTACTATGCTGGGTAGAATTACCATTGTCAAATCCTTGGCTCTATCTAAACTTGTTCACCTTATTTTCAGTATCCCCAAACCAGATAATGGCATAATAAAAACAATCAACAAGATGTTTTATTCATATAATTGGAAGAGTTCCATAGATAGAATTTCTTGGAATTCGCTAATGCAGGATATAGAAAATGGTGGTTTAAAAATGGTAAAGTTAGAATATTTTATGAATTCCTTAAAATTAACATGGATTAGAAGAGCAATAAATGGACATGATTCATTATGGTATCATATCCTTAGATGTTACCTCCCAAACAAAAATATTTTATTTACTAATATAGGAGATGATTACCATAAACGGTGTGGGGAAAAAATTACAAATATGTTCTGGAAACCGGTATTCAATATACTAGTATTATTCAAAAAAAAAGTGGAACTTAATGAAAATGATGTAAGTTCTGAACCACTGTGGTTTAACTCCCTAATTAAAATTGGTAACAAAACTGTTTATTACCAGAATTGGAATATAATAGGTATAACAAACATACATGATATGTTTGACCCAGATGGCAACTTAGTTAAATATGATGGATTTTGTGAATTTTATGGTTTTCATCCACCATTTACTACATTTGAAGGGCTAAAGGCTGCAATATTATATACATGGCCATTTTTATCCACCAAACCACTTTCAGCTGACTTTCTATTTTGGCCAAAGTATATAAATACCATAATACAAAACAAACCGAGGTCAAAACATATATATAACACCTATATAAAGTCGTCTTTTTCTCCACCCAAAAATATATCAAAATGGGAAAGAGAATTAAATTTTGAACAAGAATACAATTGGTGGAAAAGTATCAACAGCAATGTGTTCAGTATATCTAAGGATACCAAATTAAGATGGTTCCAATATAGAATAATCCAAAGAATTCTCCCTACAAACAAGTTTCTCTATAATATTAAAGTGATAAGCAGCCCAAATTGTAGCTTCTGTAATGTGTCTATTGAAATGTATACGCATTTATTTTTTTATTGTGTACACATCCAAAATTTAATTAAACAAATCGAGCAATGGATAAAAGAATTGGCAGACATTATAGTTAGCTTCTCTCATACCAGTTTTCTTCTTGGCCACTCAAAGAACAATATCATAATTGACATTATTGCTCTTTTGACAAAGCAATTTATATATAGTTCAAAATTTCTGAAGAAATCATTAGATATTAAAATATTAAAAATTCATATACATTCTCATTATATACTAGAAAAAAATATGTATTCCAATAAAATCAAATATAATGAATTTATAAAAAAATGGAGTGTATACCATAAGTTGTTTGAATAAATATCTCTAGGTCATCCACCACTGACAGTATCTTAAGTATTTATTACCATATATACATGTATAAAAAAAATTGAGTGTTTAGTACTGAGTGAGGTTCAATGATGTGTTGGCAAGAGGTTTGTTGTTTTATTTCATAGTATATTAATTTTGATCTGTGTATGTATGTATAAAAAAATATATATACTGTGTGAAAATGTGACCAGAAATGAAAATAAAATATTCAAATAAAAAAACAAAACAAAAAACCCCACTGTCCTGGACAGATAGCCAAGATAGCTGAGGTGTGTGCCCAGGACAGTATGCTTGAACCTTAATTGGATATAAGCATGAAAATAAGTTGAAAGGAAATGAAATTAACTAGCTCCCATCCAGTTAGTTTTAATGACTCGGTGGAGAGGTGTATGGCCACTACACGAACTTCGTTTTTGCAAACAACTGACTATAAACCCCTATCCTGGACAGACATCCTAGATAGCTGAGGTGTGTGTCTAGGACAGTATGTTTCAGTCTTAATTGGATAAAAAATATAATACTAAAGTTAATATGAATGAATGAATGAATGAATGAATGAATGAATGAATGAACGAATGAACATATCACATTTAGGTTGTACATATACTATTTCTTTGTGACGGTAGATCCCAGTTCGAAAGACAGTCGGCATATTCATGACAGCAGACTCCTTGGCTGGGCCACCATCACCATCAGCTGCAATGCCCATCAATGTGGGGGAGTCATTCAGGATGGTCACACTGATGAAGCCAGACTTCTCACAGATCCTGAAAGCCAAGTGTGCGGCACTCGGCTTCCGATCTCCTGCAGTACTTTCATCTCGGCTCAAAGTCATGACAGAACTTGTCAAAGATCAGCTGTACGTAAATATTTGGTGTGGATCGCTGACATGGATTGATCCTAAAAACTAGTGTTGAGATTTATTTTAATTTTATCACCCTATCGACCTTTTGATTACACAATCAGTTTACAATCAGAATTATATGAACCTAAGAAGGATTTTGACTATAAGGACCATGTACCATTTGTCACGTTCACCAGGATCTAGACCCTGCAAATAACCAGTTTTACCTTTAATAACTTTTATTTTTTTATATGTACACATAAAAACTCCAACTCAAACATATTTACATCAAGCCCACCATAGAAACTGGAAGATCAATTAAAGTAAAGAGATCCCACACAATCAATTATGGATTTGCATAATCGATCATCACGTCAGTAGAGCCAAATTAATCATTTTTTTTATTATAATCGATCATTGGAACATCACTACCTAAAACTTGTTACATATTAAGGATTATTAATCATGGTAATAAACTAAAATATGACAGTAAAACTTAGAGCCTTTAAATATTTATTTTAAAATGTTTTCTCTACGAACAAAGTTTGTTTTAAAAAAAAGTTTACTCATGTACGTATTAGTCAACCATATGTTTTTAGTTGATAAATGACCAGCTATTATCGGCAAGTTAGCTCTGTTGTACTATAGAAACCCATTCTTCCTTGTTTCAGACCTCAGCAGTTTCATCATCATTTTACCATTTCTGCACTCGTTGGTACCTTGAAGAGAGCCGCCCAGAAACGTAGATTAATCCGAGACGACAAAACCAGTGACCGACAGGAGAAGAAAGAGGACACTTCCCGCTCAAACAGTCAGGCTTCGGAGGCAACATCATCACGGCCAGCTGCTGCAGCTATGGCTGGTATGTCTGACATGTCGGGCAGTATCACTAGTAGTGGTCGAACTTGTACATGCATCTGTTTAACAGTCTCTAGCCAGTGCATCACGACTGGTACATCAAAGGCTGTGGTATGTGCTATCCTGTCTATGGGATGGTGCATATAAAAGATCCATTGCTGCTAATCGAAAAGAGTAGCTCATGAAGTGGCGACAGCGGGTTTCCTCCCTCAATATCTATGTGGTCCATAACCATATGTCTGACGCCATATAACCGTAAATAAAATGTGTTGAGTGCGTGGTTAACTAAACCATTTCCTTCCTTCCTGTTTAACCTTTAGACTACTGGATTCATGTTTTAAAGAAAAAATATGTTGAAGGGGAAGAAGTTACACATTTTAATCATATATTTTCACTTTAAAAGTTTATAAATACATAAAATAATGTTCACATGTAAAAGGATAAGTAATATTTATGTGGATTTTTCTAATAGTCAATATAAAGTTTGTACATTTAAAATGTTGATAATTGTGAATGGTCCCTAACAGTCCATGTGATCATCCTATATTGTTCAGTCAGAATTCATTATTTGCAGCAACATCCTCGAAGATTGGACTGTCAGCACAAAGGAAACCAGGAACTCCAAATCCCCTGTCAGCCGCAGTAAAACAGGAACATGCTCTGGTGTGCCAAACTCTGGAGGAGATTATTGGCCCCAGACTGACAGCCAAGGTGAACAAACACTCAAATACAATTTAGGGATTACGCCCTATTTGCTTTCAAATAGCTCTTCAACCTATGTGACAATAACTTATTATGAAGTCCATCTCATTTATTAAACAGTTACTTACTTACTTATTTACTAAATATTTACTTCTTTGTTTGTTGTTCGAGTAAATCATTGGTGCATAAAAAATATTTTTAACATTGAAGCTGAAGCTATGGATAATGAAATATTTTTAACAAACTTTTGAACAAAAGATTTGGTTTGTTTCACTAGTGTATATTGTTGCTAAATATCGGATCATTTTATCATTGTTCAAGAAGAATAGTTCATCAAGTACGATTTAAACTAACACAAAATCTGAAAAAGAACAGATTAGGACACACTCACACAAAAGCAGAAATTCTGAAGACTGTTTTAAATCCCGTCAATGCTGGCTCACGCTTTCATTTATATTACCTTTTGTAAGAGCCGTATACAGTTTTGATTGTATTTTGTAGCTCACAAAATTCTTTTTCATTTCATTCAGTCCATGGGTTTGTTTAAGACGATCTTGAAGGACTGTTTCAGTGGCCTTCCTGAGCCACCCTCAGTTCAGAACATCACATCAGCCAAATCACGAGGCATCGAGATGGAGACTCTTCTAGAGAACAAGGCTCAAGATGTTGGTTTGGTGCCCAGCAAGCCATTCATCAGCAAGTGTTTGCAGCTGCATAACCTCTACCAGGCTTACCATGGTAAGTCAGTTGGAAGATCTCTTTTATCACCATTGTTTTAGGCATCTCCGTTGTATATTTTTGTATAAATATGAAATGTGTGTGCTTGTTATTGGTCATGGTTCTCAGCAATTTATTGTATGTGTTATTATTTGGAAAATTACGATAGATCTAAAATTCTTTATCTGTAATAAACATAGAAATGGTGAATGTAAAAGTGATAGGGAAATTTCAAGTTGAAACATATGAATCTTGGGTGGGCTAAAATCTATTAGTAGAGCTCCAAAGTGTCTGGACTAAATCTCTAAATTAAAAAGTTTATGGGGTATTGAAGGTGTGCGACACAAATGGCCACAAGAGTCGGGCACCTGGTAGGGTTTGAGAGTTAAAAACTAAGATATGGCTTGATTAACAAACGAAGTGGAAAGCTTGGATGTGCTGTCAAAGGAAAGATCAGACATAAAGCAGATATCTTTTTGTTTTTATTTTGTGTTTTGTTTTGAGGTGGAGGTTTTTGTGTTGTTTAGATGTTGTTGGAGATGGAAGACAAAGGTGGATTTCAAAGGAGAGAAAGCCAGCAGCCAGAGAGAAAAGAATACAAATAATAATTTTAATTTTGTTTTTATTTCTGTTCTAGGAATAATAGTGGCGGGTCCCCCTGGCAGTGGTAAGACGTCTGTGATAGAGACTCTGGTGGAGTCGCTGTGTACGTCTCCACGGGGAATGTCCCGCAGCTCCATGTCCAGCAAGACCTCCACGCAGACCGAGATCATCCACAAACTGCTCAAGATCAACCCCATGGTGGTTGACGACTCCGACCTGATGTTCGGCTACATCAATCAGAACCACGACTGGGTGGATGGCATATTCACCACTGCGTGCAGGAAAGCCAATAGGGTGACTTGCTTACACTCATTATCTCTGCCATTAGTGACAGCAATAGATAGATACATTTAGTGCATGTTAACATTAGTGATGTGTCATATCGATGATATATTATGATTTGAAAGGTTTAAAAATATATATATTATGTTACACTGTACCATTTTTTGATACACTTTGTAATTTTCATTCATGTCCATTGTCAATCAGAAATGCTAATCTCTTACCTTTCAGTTGGTTCTCTAAACTTTCCTGCCTATAGTATGGCAAACTCTGGATATGATGGCATTTTTATTCATTTTTATACAAAGCTGTCTCTCTGGAACATCATTAAAATAATATAATTATAAACTTTTCGTTGTTATATGATTTACTCTATTCTGATTGGATGACGTCACTAAAAATTGAATGTTAATCTCAATAAACCTAAAAAATGTACATCATTACATCAAATGGGACAGCATTACATAAGACAGGTCATGGAATGGTCATTAGAAACTGATTTATGGGTATTTTTAACAAGATAAGTTGTGTTGTTATTAATAATAAGAATTGTTTGTAATTTTTCATGAATCTATAACTTTTATACAATTTGTGACCATTATACATAAAAACTTCACAAAACGTGTGACAAACAGTGCTTATATATATTCACATTATTTGAATATTAGCATATGTTTAATAGCCAGTGTTGTTTAATTTCCAGAATATCAGTGTCACATGGCTCTGTCTTGATGGTCCACTTAATGCTGGGTGGGCAGACAATTTTAACAGCATTCTTTCAGGAGACAAGGTGAGTTGCTTTTATTTCCAGCTAACACTTCTATATTGTCTGCATATACAATATGTCTCGGCATTCAAAAGGTATTTCTTTTCCTCTTCACCTGTCCTCAAACAAATGCATATTCCCCTACGGATAGTGTAGGAAGGTATTCCACACAATAAATTCTCAGGTAAATCAAGAGAAAAGGACAGATGGCTCAGATTAAGACAGAGCAAAAAGGAAAGATTTCTGAATCACACAAGCAAAGGAAAAAGAAGGAAGTTACAGTCACATGACCGAAACAGGAAGGAGGTTACAGTAAAAGAATTTTAGGCCATCCCATAGGCTGTTGGGATGTTTGAACCAGACTACCATCTGTCGGGAAATATGCATTTGCTTGAGGACAGGTGAAGTATCTAAAAACGAGAAAACACATTCAAGTTTTCTCCAGTTTTTATTAGAACGGAACTAGAGATATGTTACTTCTTCCAGGAATGTGTAATGCAGATATATTCCATGACATAAGGCCATGTAGAATAGATTGATCTTACATGACGTGGCTGCATGCTATCTTATCGAGGGATGACTGCCAGAAATGGTTATAGCCACCTTTGTGAAAATGATACTAGTTCACCCCCCTTTTAATGTAGCTGAGGGGGGTGGGGTGGAAGAGGACATACATGTAGTAGGAGTGATACAAAACTATATAATTTTAAAAATAAATATAAAATTAATATTTATTAATATTTTATTAAACATTAAAACTTTTATTTTGGAAAATCTTGACTTTGGACATAGCTAGTTCTGGTAATTAGCTTTTGTTATATGATGTAATTCATGACTTTGTTGTAACATGTGAAGTATTAAATGATAAAAATATTATATATTTGTGCATATTATTTTATTTTTCTACTGTATACTATTACAAGGTGTGCATTTTTAAACTAAATATTTAACTATATATGCCTTTTAAAAAGAATAAGTAACAATAATTAAATGGTTTTAAAAAATATAAGCATGAAAAATTATTATGTGTACCGTATTTTGCGGAGTATAACCAGCTACTTTTTTTTTTCAAGTCCGAGGGAGCGGTTTATATAACGGTGTGGTTTGTATACAAATTTTATTATCAGTTTCACATAATGTATAAGCTGCTTCTGTTTGTATGATATTTTATTGTGTTTAGAAAGTTGAACTATCGTAATGTTGATCAACTGTTATACATTTTTAATTGTGTTACTTTTTGTTTTTCTGTTAGACACTTCATCTGAAGAATGGCGACAAACTGTTTTTGTCAGACAACATCATCTTATTGTTTGAGACGGATAATCTGACCACTGCTTCACCAGCTACTGTTGGCAGATCGGTAGGTAATTTAATCATTAGAGTAATCTGTGGCCTGAGACCAGCTCATGCATATCATTACAGCTAAATATGAATATCACCATACTAGTGTTGATCCCTAAGGCACAGTGGAATGCTGCTGCACCCAGTCTATTTTGTGGTCTACCCTGTACCTTTTGTGACCATCCTGCACCCCCTTCAGTGTATATTTGCTCCCTCTTATGTGTACCAACTGCCTGCAATAATCTACTTCTGCCTTAATTAATTTCTTCAAAACTTAAACTGGTTCATCAATTAACAATGTGTATCTAACTGACGATTGTATATTTTTTTTTATAAAATATCAACATGTACTGATAATCTTGGGATTTTAATTTTTAGGTTCACAAAATTATTTATCTCTTGTTTTGTAGATTGTATAATTATAGACTATTTTCTTTCTTTTTTCTTGTAACATCTAAAAAATAGGTAACCTTGCTGTTTTCCTTTAACCCTAATGTTAATATATTTTTCATTTCTTTCTTTTTTTCAATCTAGGGGATCCTGTACTTGGACAAAGATGTTGTTGGATGGAAACCAATTGCAAAGGCTTGGCTAGAGAACAGAACACACCAAGAAGTGCATGTAAGTTTTTATATAATTAGTTTCCAAATCTTTGTTATTATTCTCTGTGTTTATTATTCTAATATGTACACTTTACAGCATGACCCATCGTGCCAAAATAGTTGAATAATTGCTTGCATGCCTGCATGATGGTCATATTCATTTTGTATTTAAATGACCATCTAAATTGTGAACTGTACATGTTGCTACTCAGAGCAGTTCAAAGTGCAAAAGTTGATCTTTAGGGTCAGCCCCTGCAATTAAGAAAATGTCCATGGGGAAAAAACATGCCGTTAATTTGTGTTCTAATATAGTCCAC
Source organism: Gigantopelta aegis (assembly GCF_016097555.1). Taxonomy (NCBI): domain Eukaryota; kingdom Metazoa; phylum Mollusca; class Gastropoda; order Neomphalida; family Peltospiridae; genus Gigantopelta; species Gigantopelta aegis. Next base: position 17,462,283 of record NC_054702.1, read on the forward strand.
AGCAAAAAATTAAACTCTTCAAGGCGTTGCCAATTGCCATGGGCGATTGCAAGGACTGACGGTGTCATGTTGTCATTGATAGATTAGAATAATAAATACAAAGAACAATAGAATTATGTCACTGAAAATATTTATTAATGGATAACACTGTTTGAAATATAATATAGTTTTCTAATTTCACTTTTTTAATGGTAAAAGCATGCAATATACCCTGAAGCAAACTAACACTGTGACTAACTGGGTTTTTAAAAACTATCTTGATTTTATTTTATAGTGTCATGGTTAACTACTTAAATTTCTATGAATCTATCCAGATGTTACAAATGTTGGGGGGTTTTTTGGTGTTTTTTTTACCTTTGTGTAAAAAGAAAAAAAAGAAGAAAAAAAAGATTTTTTTTTTTTATTATTCTTTTATTTATGCAAAAGAAAAATCTATAATAATAACTAAAAGCTAAATATTGTCTCACCTACTCCACCTGAATGAAATTTGACAAAAAGATGACTACCTCGATCTTATTGATTCTGTGATTTAAACAAAAATTGAATTGAGAACTGCAATATTTGGACTTATTACCCATATGGGTCAAAAATGTTGGAGGTAATATTTTTTCAATAAATGCACGGTGTGCAGATTGCTTCTACAGCAACTGATTGGTTAGTTTAAAAATTACGATGTTTGGTTGGTTGTTCACTGCAGCTTGAACTTCACTGTATTCATTTAATATTTCCATTCATGAGTCATATTACGATCTACAGAGATTTACAGATAAATTTTGACTCATTTGTTTCATAAACCTGAAGTTGCATATTTTCATAACCAGCGGCACTAACAATACACAAAAATAAATATTTTCTAATAAAATCACAGTCATATTATTTTGTATTGTAAACACTTATTTTATGTCATGTAATGCACATAGTGTTATGACATGACGTAATTGATAAATTATTTGCTGTAAACAGTAGAGGGATTTATATGTTAAAAACCAGTTAAAAGTGACAATGGGTAATAAAGAGAATAGCCAACTTTCTACAAGGAGTTAGGAAATATCTTTCCCTCGCGACTGAATGTTGAAAAACACTCCCCAAAGGCTCGGGTTTACAACATTCATTCACTCAGGACAGATAACCCGTTATTCCTCTTAGCTTGTTATTTATTCTCTAATTATCTGTAGCAATGGACATATTTTCTAGTGGCATACACACAATCCATGTGGATCAGAGGTCATGGTTACAAAAATGTTGCAGTAAACTTTAAATGTTGGGTGATAAACAGTTTGGTAACTGATTAAGAATTTAATTTTTAATAATAGTTTATTGTGCCAGAAATGTCATATGGTAATGTCAGGGATGTCCCGAGTTCATTACCTTACATGTTACATATAGCAAACAGACTTTACATAATGTTAATCTGAAAATAATATAACATATTTATATCAGAATGAAATAGAGCAATTACAATAAATTACATCATATAGTCTAAATACAGATATACATGTAAGGTAAGGATAAAAGATAAATAAAGGTTATTACCAGAGTGTTTTTCAGTATTGTCAGTATCATATATTAGGAATAAAAATTGTATTATGCGAGCCTCTGGTGAGCATAATACATTATTTTTATTGTTTTCTGAACGCTGGACAGCTTTCAGTGTAAAATTGCTATTGAAATGTTTTTATTTGATGACTATAAATGCATTCTGTAGCATTCTAGAACTCTAAACCAAGGTTCCCCACATGATTACCCATATGGTTAAAAGTACCTTGGTTCATATCAAAGTGTTACGGTAGTCCCACTAAAACGTAAAGTGAGACGCAACACTTAGCCATCATAAACTTCATACAATGATGTCATATGATTGGCGCACTGCGACCTTACCAGAACATAATAAAACAAGTTTATTGTTATAAATTGAAGTCAATTATGAGTAATAAATAGGATATTATTAATAAACTCACTTCCATTTTGTACCATGTTTACATTGTATGTCCCTCGTGAAATAATTTTCGTTGTCATTCGCTAAAGCATTATATAATTAAAAATTATTTTACTTCGGACATCAACATGATATGAACTGGATGCTCATTTAATACCCTCTAAATATTTGTCTTTGTAATTTAAATAAATGTTTAACTTCTATAGACTGTTTATATAACATCTTATTTTGTTGCAAAGCATGTTTTCTTTCAACATTTTATTTGTTAAAAACCCAGAAGAATAATCATAAGTTCATCCAGTTTATTTTAACTGTCAATGAATTATATTATACTGATCCACTTCTTTGTGCAGCTGGATGGAGGACTTTCAATAACAGACAAGAGCTTATCGGGGGTAAAATACTTACTGATTATACATTATTCATACTACACACCAGACCTTCCATTCTCAGAAATGTTATCCCTTAAATCAGAAATCAGTTAATTAATGTTTTAATGATTCCTCAACATGATGCACACCATCAGCTGTCAACAACTTTGAGGAATGATTGATTCAAATAATAACTTAGTCATGGTAATCTAAAAGTGACAGACCCTAATTTTTAAACACTGTGGCATATTTTTCGGACATCGGACATTACTTACTTTTTTTTGTTTATATCATCCATTTGTGTACATCAAAAATGTATTTTTTAAAAAGCACATTCCTCTGAGAAGTAAGGTTATTGAGGAGAGCTTTTGTAGATTTTTAGGGATATTTTCCAGTTTCAATGTCAAAGATTCTTGTTTCATCTTGTAACTTTATCGATATGTGTTACAGCTTTGTCGATTAACCAAACTTAGTTTCCATTTTCACTGGTTGAAACTAGGGTCTGTAACTTTAAAGTATTACTAAATTAATTGAGTAGTGGGAATTCCCTTTTTATTTCTACTGGCATTAGCATCTTTTTATTACTGATGTCTGATTTACAAATTATGTCACATCGTATTCGAAAGATTGTTGCAGAGTACGATTCTTAATGTTAAGTAAATCCATGAAAAGAGGATTGATTAATAGATTTAAGAGAGTAGTTATGACGTTCAATTAAAAAACATTTCTGTAAAACATAAAAGATGGTATGTAATGAATACAGAACTTCACATACATTGTTTTCGCTTCCTATTTATTGCACTCATTTATTTTGCGCAAGAACATACCATTTGACCGCATAGCAGTCTCGTGGTATATATTCTTGTGCAATATAAACTTGTGCAATAAGTAGGAAGTGAAAACAACGTATGTGAAGTTCTGTATATATAGTTAACATTAATATTAATAATTTGTATCTACTGCAGTTGGAATGATATATCAGTTTTAAAGAATAATAACTATGAACTTTAAGGTATATTATATAGAATGAATCTGATACCATAGAAGTTAAAACCCAGGACAGATATGCCTGAATTAAAATAATAATAGTTTTAACTTTAGTGGACAGAGGTAGATATGAAGAATTGAAACTTTAGTGGACAGAGGTAGATATGAAGAATTGAAACTTTAGTGGACAGAGGTAGATATGAAGAATTGAAACTTTAGTGGACAGAGGTAGATATGAAGAATTGAAACCTGACATGATGAGAACATTAAAATATTTCTCACACATTTGTGAACCAGTTTCTGAGAATGAAAGGTTGTAGTGGCCACTGGAACTGCTATACTCTATATTTATAATCTAGCGTGACTAGCTGGGTCTGTTGTGAACTTGTATATTTAAAGTTAAGGAGGTGAAACTGCAGTATGAATAATAACAACACTCTACACTCTTACATTGTTAGTTACTTTTATTTTAAATGTTTCTTAATGGCTCTAGGAGGTATACCTGGAGTCAGATTTTCAGAATGGATTTCTGTTGTTTATTTATAATTTTAAATTTGATTGAATTTTGTGTTGTAGATTATGGATCCATTTTTTTTATGACTGAATTTTGTTTAGCAATGTTTTGTGGTTAGTCTGCTTAGTAAAAACAGTTAGTTGTGTATGTTGTTTTGTAGCATGATTATGTAGCATGAATGCTTGTTTGTAGTATTATGGTCGCATGATCATTATAATGCATGATTTTTGTTGATGCATATTTCATGTTTGCATGTTTTGTATGCTGAAGAATAAAGTTTATACTATTTATTATGCATAGATGTCAAAAGATGCCAGCAACTTTGAGAAGGGGGCAGTTATATATTAATTTGATATTCAGTGGGGAATGTATAATATTCAAAGTTGGAATAGGAGGGAGTGGGGACCTGGGTGTACTTTTGACAACTATGTTATGAGATATCAGTATCAGAAAAGACGCACAGTCTTCAAAATTTTAAACGGATCATTAATTGGTACCTGATAATAACAAAAGCATACTGGATTATTATTAATGAATATGGACTGTTCTTTTTATTTTATTATATGTGCTAGTTGTTTCTTTCAGTTACAGCACACACACATGCATAGGCATGCACACACACTCACGTGTTGAGACAAACACTGTTCTAAGAATTTAATGTGTTAACTATCTTAAAATATTTTGATGTAAATGATTGCTTCACAACATATTGGTAAATGTTTTCTTTAAGTTCTTTATAAACCTTTGAATACATTGATGTTAGTACATTCTTTTTACTGTATGCATACTATTACTATTAGTTTAACAGAAAAAAGTATAGCTATTATATAAAGTACCAGTAGGTATTTGTTTTATAAGTCAGAGTTAATCTACGAAATTAAATAATTGACTGAGGTTTATCTATTGTAGTGAAAGACTGATTACTGTCTTTATGTAAAGTTATTTACGTTGATATAATATTTGGACTTGTTTCGAGACTTTAAAAAAATGGAATCTAATTTGAATACATGATACATGAAGCTTGGTATAATAATAAAAGCAAAAATATGTGTAACATTACTGATACACTACAGATAAGGGTATATGATGTTGTGTCATACATTATCTTATAGTATAAATGTATATTAAATTTTACAATTTAAAAAACAAAAAAAAACCTTAGTTCAAGTAATTCAAGTACTGATTGTACTTTCAAATGACTGAGTTAAGCTTTTTTATTTAGCAACATGTTGGCAACATCTAGTGGTTAAAGGAGACCGGACACCAAACCATATATACGGCGTAATGAATTGTTTGCCGTCATAAACCACAACACGCAACAACCGCGCTCCCCTTATTGACTAAGTTAAGCGTGCCAGTCTTGGTTGGGGTTTTTTTTCGCCGATCTCCGATGTTTGCCGGAAACTGTCGACAATTGATGAGCTAGACCCGTGACGTCATCGATGAGAGGTAAAACTGAAGAAACTACCAAGCAGCATGGTAGAACTTAGCGATTCGAGTGACGAAGAATTGTGTCCAGCTTGTGCTAATGGCATCAAACCGTATAAGTTTGAACCACTTATCAGAGACTTTGTCCCTAATCCTGGAAATGTTGTCTTAGACGAAAATTTGGATGAATCAACTGCCGACGAAGACGAGGAAGCCACACGGTCATAGACTAGCATACAAGCATTTTTTTAAACATATTTTTTTATGACCTAATTAGAAGAAAACCACACAAAATGTAATAATATTTCATCATAAATCTTGTTCAGCATAGATGTAAATATGACACGTCAGTGGATATTCCAGAGGCCGATTTCGCAAATTTGCAAAAAGCGTTCCCTCCTCACTAAAGGAAGATATAATAATTTAACAAAAAACTTTGTTCTCTTAACTAGTTACCCTCCAAGTTTTAATGTGTTTGGTTAAACCGTGTATTTTTAATTATTAAGAAAATGTGTTACCAGTCTGCCGAAACTGTCCACAGCCGGGTACAGAAACACAGAAATGTTGGAAAATATACTGTTGCCACATACTGACAATCACTTTACAACTAATATGTCTTATCGACAATATTATTATGTAGTCTTTGCATTTATTAATATAAAATACAACAGGCCTGTAGGAACTGGGGAGGGGCGGGCCAAGGGGCTTGTTCTCCATCACACACTCTAGGATGAAAATGTATGTTTTAAATTTTCACTACTTTGCATCATAAATAAATATGATATAAAGATAAAAATCTAGTTTGTATCCTTCACTAGAGACTGTATTCCCCCCCCCACACACACACACACACACACACATACACACACTTAAAATATCGTTCCTACAGGTAGATGTAGATAATATGTAAAGGGTGAAGTTAGGAACCAGTTCCTTTTATCTTTAGGATTTTGTAATCATGATTTCAAACCAACTGTTTCAGGTAGTTTGCTCCACATACTGGACATAAAACACATTTGTTATATATTGAATTTTTTTTTAAAAAATTACAATATATCCAGTGTTATTTTCTTTAATCATTCATGGAGGAAGAAGGAAGTCCTGATGAAAATATATTACAGGTCAAATATATTACAGGTAAAACAAAATAATATATGGTGCTTCTTCCATGTGGTAACTATTGTTAATTTTGCTTTAAATTGCTAGATGCCCAAAGTGATTAATTATATTATTTTATGAGGTTAACAAACCAACTAGATCAAGAGACTTTAGTATGGAGTCGTTATGGGCTGTCGGTGAAAATTAATTTGGTAATTATAGGTAAATAAATGTGAAGTTTAAATATTCGTATGTGCACAAATTGCAATACCTTAATGTATATCTTAAGTACATACTTGTTTTAATTTTTACATTGTAAATGTACCATAACCTGCTGTATTTAGTTGGTGTAAAGCCCGTTCGACGACAATAATGCGTCCATGTTTTAAAACAACTTTCGTTTTTTTGGAAATCGAAACCATGATGTTGGCCGTTTCTTGGGATGCATTGCTGTTACTGTTGCAGTTAAACACTGCGCAGTTAACCATCATATAATTACGTCGAAAGTATATAATAACACTAATTATCTTGTAAATTAAATTTCCAGTAAACCTGGAGACAAAAAAAGAAAAGACGACTAAAAGGCACAACCAAAGAATCAACACGTGTACCGGTATTGCTTGGTAACTCTCGCCGATGACGTATTGCCTCGCTTTCGTTCAGATCTATGCATAATCCCGCCCACTTCTGTTTTTACCCTAAACCTAAGACGCGCAGCTGACCGGTGCCTCGCAGTGTGCCGGGCGTTAGAGTAATGCGGTCTTTGACGCTAACTTAATCCATTACACACTACATGTCTTTTGGTGTCCAGTCTCCTTTAACAGTCATGCCAAACTACACATTTTGGTCATTATTTGTCTGGCATATAGTATTGCTGCTTTAACCGGATGACTTTCAGAAACATTAAATATGTTCTGTCTACAGTATAATTAATAAACAAATAAAAATCATCCGGCTAATTTGTGACAGATTATAAACAGATTTCAAGGCCATATGTAGGATGTTCGTGCTATGGTAGAGCTATTTAAGTTCTGGCCAGGGGCTCTTCAAAGGCTGGGAATGAGCTGGATCGGTCTGGACTTTGTAAAGATATACTAGTATGCAGAGTCCTAAAAATATATGTTTTGCATAGCCTGTTTTCCTCTTCAGTCTCAATAGGTGTGCAGGAGATGGCCCAAAAGTGCTTTAAAAATGACTGAAGTGACAACTACGGTATCGTACTACCAGCTAACTTTGGATCTTTATGAAAGTATGGGTCCTCAACCCTTACACCAAAGCAGATACAGATGGTGCATATCTCCATCTACTGAAATGCTTTAGATTTATCTTGTATGATAATTTCAGCAACCTGAAAATTGTCAACAAAGCAAAGGGAAGATAATAGAAACCATTTCATTTGCACCAGGATGCCCGACTGCAGCACTCAAAACAGGTTGCCTACCAAGTTGAAATGTGGCTCACCAGTAAACACACTTGACAAAATGCACCCACTCTAAAGGGGTGGGGATGAACTTTTGACAAAGACAGGCTTTCCAATAGTGGGCTCCAATGCCTGCAGTAATTTAAGTGGGTGTCGTCCCATTACGTCTACGTCTCGATTGCAATTTGTCTAAAAGATAAGGATCTTAGTATTACCTGCGTACAATTCAGGTACAATCTTTACTTGGGAAGTTTGGCGTGCTTAATAAATGGATTTGCTTAAAATTACATGACCAAACTTCTATTTGTTTGGGTTTGTTAGTAATAATGGTATAATAGGTGAAGTGTTCAATTGTATTAACTAATATATTAAATGAGATGTCTCTAATTTGTTTTGTATTTGTTAAAAATATCTTTGACTGATTAATAATGATGTTAAGCAAGGTGTATTCCGGTACTATTTTAACTTATTATTAATATTAAACTTAGATAACATTGACACTAATCACACATTGACCTTCAAACTTTCAAACTATTCCTCAAATATTATTCACTAAAATGGTCTTTAAAATGTGATATTTTCTGACAGTTTTTAAAATGTTATTGTTATATCTTTCTTGTTATTCTGTTAATGAAATGTGGACTGGTCCAAATGGAGGTAACAGTTTCACTCATTATATTTGTACAATTTATTTTATTCGACCAAATGACATTTTAACCAAATGGAAGTGAACCGTTAAGTGTAGTTTCAAGTCTGAGGGGATGGGGCAATAGATGTGCTGCACTGGAGTGCACTGAAATGTATTTGTTACTATGAGAATTTAAATGTCAATAAAAATTCCATAAAATCAGCAAAGCATCTTCAATAATATATACCTCTACATATTGCAATTCTTAATTGTATTAATCTATACCATGACTACAATATATTATCTATTTTCAAGTAAGTTCTCGTGAATGAATTTATTTCATATCGAAAAGGGTAGCTCATGGAGTGCCGGCAGCAGGTTTTCTCTCTAATTATCTATGTGGTCCGACGCCATATTTTGTGTGTCATTAAATAAAACATTTGTTTCTTTCTTTGTACATGTTCTTCTTAAAGACTATCTAAAACACACCAATAATAAAGCGATAAGCTGGTAATGCACAATAGATGTTTATTTTCCTCAATAATACTTCTTTACACTTCATTCCTTTTATAAAAATCTAGCTAGTAATATTTATAATTATATAATTGCATTCCATGCCACTAAAAATGTTAGGTTAGACCAAAAATTGTTATCCTAGGTGGCATGGATACTGAGATATTGGTACTAACAGGTTTTTATATGGTGGCCATCTTGAAAATCCAATTTAGCCGCCATAATATAATTTTGGCAAGTGGTTCATATTAAAAGTTGAAACTTACAGCAATTGACAAATTGTGGGCAAAATTCAATGCTTTTTTCTGGAATGTCCACATCATTTTATTGGGCTGCTTGAAAAATATACTGAATACAATCTCCATTTTGATGACATCATTTGAGCATGTTCTCCCACAGAAATTCTGGGTAATTTTAACTTGTGAGATAGTCAGGACATATCCTATCAAGAAATACCAAAATTAGCTGGAAGTACGGTAGTTGCCACCCAAAATGAGCCTCAGTCTGCACGCTTACAAAAGTTGTTGTAATAGCTTGTTGTTATTGGTGTTATGTATTGGATGTCTTTTTAATACTTAGTACTCAAATTGCTATTCCAGAAAAGTCATGCGAACATTTGTGATCAACTGATTAATTCACAAATGACTGTTATGCCATACGAAAGCCGTACATATCGTTATTTGAAGAACATGCTGGTAATTATTCCTCCATTGCATGCATACAGGTCCATAAACAGCATATGCATCACTGGTTACACACTTTATTTCCTTTTTTATTATTTTATTTTATTTATTTTAGAATGCAACTCATAACAGTTTTAAAGATAACTCACAACTTATGCATGCATGTCTATATTAGATCATAGATCATATCTTAGACTTTCAGCTGTTGAAATTATGTCATTAAAAAAAAAAAAATCCAATAAATTTGGAAAATTAAACAATTGTGTTTCAAAATTGCAGGTGCTTCAAAGAGCTTTTCAGAAAACTCTGGATCCAATTTCTCAGTTTGTTCTGCATGAAGCAAGGTTTGTCACTGCTTATTTATAAAAACATTGCAATAATTTTATTTTTTGCATGTTCGTTATTGTATGATTGTTTTGATCACTGCACAGTGTTTTGAATATAGACTGTAAATAAATAAGGAAAGGGCTTTATTTAATGACTCCTATTTAGTTCAGTCAGTTGCTATTAGGCTAGCTGTCTATTATGATGGCAGAAAGTGCATGACAGATAATATGTTTTGGAATGTAATTATCAAATACTTACTAGGAAAAATACACCTGGAAAACAAAATAGAATGGAATCCTTTCAGTTTAACCAAGAATTTATTTTAAATTTTATAAACTAATGTGTTTATTCACAATTTTAGAATGTGTTATTATGTTTGGTGTTTTTATTTAGTGAAATTGTAGAATTTTCATATATATTAATATATATCATTTCCATTGTTCTGATACCCAATTATAATTGATTCTATTCATATTGAGGTATCAATATTTCATTTCATTAATTTAATCATTCAGCAAATGCTACACGCTTTATGTCTACAAAAGATTTACTGTTTAAAATACAGTAGAATCTCGTTGAGTCAGACTCGGAAGGGTTGAATATCCCACAACACTTGAACCAAAAATGAAGTCCCGAGTTACAAATACACGGTGTTGACCTAATGGCTAGGTCGAAGTATCCGATGGGTCAAACACTTTCTCGACAACCAACAGAGTCAACGGGATTCAACTGTACATGTAAAGTATTGTTTAAAAAGCTGCTTTCTTTATTTGTAGACCAAAAGTCAGTCTTTGTGAGGTTGGCATGTTTAAGACTTGCTTGTCTCTACTGTCGGCAATGCTGGCAGACAACATAGAGATCGGAGGGGAGCAGCACATTGAGCGAGTCTACCTGTTCTGTCTCATCTGGACGTTTGGCGGGTTGCTTGATGCCAACGATCGCAAGGCATTCAGTGACCTGCTCAAGACATTATCCACTGCGTATGTGCTTCACATGAATTAATCAGATATGAAAATTCTCTGGCTTCTTCTGGAATTTTGGATTTTAGAACTGCTGAAATTGAATCCTGTCTTTGTTTTATTTTTAAAATTCACAGTAACCTCTTATATTTCATGACTACAAAGTTTTTCATATTTTTTTTTATCCAGTGTTATTTTTATATGTCCATCTATGATGGGTCATATTATGGTATGGCATTGTCCGTCCGTCCGTCCATCCATTAACTTTTTCTTGTCCAGACCATATCTAGCATACAGATGCATACAGGACCATCAAACCCCACATGTAGGAACAACTTGGGATGGCGGTGTGTCGCATACTATTACTAGGTAACTGTGACCTACTTTTCACGGTCTACTGCACATAACAGTAAATCCTTGTTCAAACCATATCTTGTATACAGGACCATCAAACCACATTTAGGAATAACTTGGGATGGTGGTTAGTCAAAAACAAACTGTTCATCCATCGCATTACAAAAATTTCACATAATTAGACTTGAATAATACCCATAACATATTTATTAATATAGATATGGTTTTCCATCAAATTCACCTTGTTATCTTTATTTATCTAGATTTGTTTTACACAGTCACAAAATGTTAAGTTTCAATAAACATCTGTTGGATTTTATTCTGTCTATCAGTATTTTGTCCTTAATAATGTATTTCGTTTTTTTAATTTTCTGTACTGTCTTAAAAATGTGTATTTATAATTTATTTAGTCTTTTAGGTGGAGGTTAAAGTTACAAGTGACTTTTTTAAAATCAGTATGAAGTAGTATTACCCACAAAAATAACTACGGTATCAAAACTGTTATTATGTAAGTCTATATATAGAATGTTACAGTAAAACAAAAAAAGGCTAAATGGTATAGTCCTATCATTTTTTATAAATAAATATTTTATCAGAATTTTCAAGTTGTTGTTCAGTTAATGAATATTATAATCAGCTAATATTCTGTTTTACATATGCAAAACACACTACAGGAAAACAACAATAATGTGGGTGTCTTTTTATATAAACCTGAATTAAATTCTGGTTCCATTGTAAAGTTATTTTTAATTCAGACTACCAGATGATGATCGAGATATCTGCGTCTTTGACTACTATGTTGATGAATCTGGCGAATGGGACCCTTGGCATTCAAGGTTAGTAGTTGTATGTATATGGAATAAATAAATACTTTATTACAGATTTGTATTGATTTTGGTGCATTACATCAATTACTACATTAGCAATTTTTACAATTAAATGATCTAACTTCATTAGAAATAATTTTAATAATGTTAAAAATCCATTGTTCTCTGTCTTGTCTATGGGGTGGGACGTAGCCCAATGGTAAAGTGTTTGCTTGATGCGTGGTCGGTCTAAGATCGATCCCCCTCGGTGGCCTCACTGAGCTATTTCTCGTTCCAGCCAGTGCTCCACAACTGGTGTAATAAAGACCATGGTATGTGCTGTCCTGTCTGTGGGATGGGGCATATAAAAGATCCCTTGCTGCTAATCGGAAAGAGTAGCCCATGAAGTGGTGACAGCAGGTTTCCTCTCAATACCTGTGTGGTTCTTAACCATATGTCTGGCGCCATATAACCGTAAATAAAATGTGTTGAGCGCGTCATTAAATAAAACATTTCCTTCCTGTCTTGTCTAGAAATATGGCTTAGTGGTTGATACACGTTAAACAAGTCTTGAGAGTGGCAGTAATCTTAAAGATTTCAGTACTAAGGATAGTTCATTATGGAGAATGATTGTTCATCAATAGATCAAGCCACTGATGGTAATTCATGACAATTGATATACCTTTACAGCAACTTTTGGACTCAAGTCTTGTGCAGAGATATATACTTGAATATGCTAATGATGAGTTTCTGATTCTGTAGAAAAATAATCAATTTAACAGATATAAATTTAAAATTAATTTTTATCTGTTTCAGAGTGCCAGAAACCATGTTTGCTGATAAACAAGACATGCTGGGTGAAGTATTTGTAGACACGATGGACACAGTAAGTTTGAACAGACAATTATCAAAATCTGACATCATAATAGCAAGGTGTAATCTGTGGTTCACCAACTCACCAAATACAAATTGAAGTTGTTTTAGCAAATATATGTTTTGCAAAAAAACTCATTCAAAGATTTTTTTAGGCTATGGAAATTGAAGTTGTTTACGTTTTTAAAACAATATTTACCACCTTGCTGACAATTGATTTTTGGGTGGGTTTTTTATGCCAGCAAATACACTGAATACCTGTTCCAACTGACACAGCTTTTAACTGGTACATTTATGGTCAATATAATATTTCAAGCATTTTCATATACTTATTGTGAGTTATAAAAATATAATAGCTATAATAATATAAAAATATTATTTCAGATCCGAACTCGGATACTGATAGAGTTTGCTGCTGCTTCGGGTCAGAATGTGTTGCTTGTTGGACCACATGGTTCAGGAAAGACATCCCTCATCAATGACTTTATTGATGCTCAAGGTTAGTGCAATAATTCTCATTTTGGTATTTTTGTCTTTGTTGCCTGTATTTTTGCTCTATCCATGCTATGACAATATTGTCATCAGATACGCTTAAGAACTGAGGTATCGCCTGTGTCAAGTGATATCAGATAGACTGTTTTTATTGCCATTTAAGCACATATTTGTGGGTTTGCATTATTGTTTGCATCAGGATTCCTAACGTAAGTTCTTTAATGGATTGATATATTTTGGGATATGTTAGTGAATTAAATGTTCACATATTCATGGGATATTTAATAACACTATAACTTCTGTCTGACAATGTATGCTGACGGTGTTGGTTTTAAAATACAAGGACTCCATTGTGACAACTACTCTCCAAATGCATAGTTGCTCCCATCCTAATAATTGCTCCGTTGTGACACTCTCTCCCTAACCCAGACTTAGACCTCCACCTTTTACTGGCCTTGAACTTAATAGCAATAAATTGGAGAACAACAAAAATGCCAGTTTACTGCTCCCACATCCCATTTCACTTGAACTGAACAAAATGTTTTGAAATATATTTGTATGTTATTTTTTATTTCTGCTAGATCCTCAGCTATCTGTGTGTAAGAGACTTGTCTTCTCTGGTGCTTCCACAGCCAAACAGCTTCAGCAGTTCATCGAGTCTAACATTTACCACAGACAAGGTCAGTGAACACTACTTTTACTCATCTTATATATTACTCTTTACTAGCTAATTTATATAGACAGCGAAACCTGTTTAAACTGGATTACACTGGGGGCCCAATATTTATTTCATTTAGACAGGATCCGGTGTTTAGAGGGTGACGTTTTAGAATTTTAAAAATTTGGCACCATGAAAGTTGGCCACTTTTGACAGGTTTCTGATTTCTTCAGGGTCCGGTTTAGACAGATTACACTGTATATATAATATATACTCTTCAAAAGAAGAAACGCAAAACCACATTGTCGTAACATTTGGAGAATTGATTTCATTATTGAATGGTGAGTCCGATAATTACCAAATGTTGCAGGATTGTTCACAATTCACTCTAGTCCATTGTGAGTAAATGATAGGACACACCACCAAGGTCAAGGTCATCTGGAGTCAATACCGGGTGTGGCCTCCGCGTGTGTTGACAACTGCCTGGCACCGCCTGCCCATTGAAGCAACCAGAGTACGGATGACGTCCCGGGGGATGGTGGCCCACTCGGCCTGCAAGGCTGCTGCCAGCTCGGGCAGGGTCTGGGGCTGTGGTTGTCGCTGTCGGAAGTGTCGGTCCAACTCGTCCCATAGATGCTCAATTGGGTTCAAATCCGGTGATATCGATGGCCAAGGAAGGACATTAATGTTGTTGTTCTGTAGGAAAGCCGTTGTGAGACGTGCTGTGTGAGGCCTGGCGTTGTCATGTTGGAACACTGCGTTGGCGTTGGCCATAGCTGGAACGATGTGTGGCCGGAGGATCTGGTCAATGTAGCCCTGTGCATTCAGGTTGCCCTGCACGTGGACCAGGTCAGTTCTGCCAGTGTGTGAGATGGCTGCCCACACCATGACACTACCCCCGCCGAATCTGTCCACTTCCTGCACGCAGTTTGCCGCATAACGTTCACCACGACGCCTATACACGCGACATCTTCCATCATGACGTCGGAGCAGAAATCGGGACTCGTCACTGAACCACACCTGTCTCCATCGCAGTTGAGGCCATTGTCGATGAATCTGGCACCACTGCAGTCGGAAGTCGACGGTGTTGTGGTGTTAAGATGACACCTCGAACTGGACGTCTGGCACGAATTCTTACCTCACGTAGGCGGTTCCGTACGGTCTGGTCGGATATCCTGCGCAAACCTGGTATTGCTGCGGCTGTGGAGGTGGCAGTAGTCAATCGTTCCCGAAAGTGGCGTACCCGGATGTAGCGGTCCTGCCCGGGGGTAGTGACCCGTGGTCGACCGGATCTAGGGAGGTCACGTGTTGATCCATGTTGCTGGTAATGGTCCCACAGTCTGGAGATGGTGCTTGGGGACACATGGAATGCCCTGGCAACGGCCGTTCTGGATTCGCCTGCGTCTAGTCGGCCGATGGCATTGTTTCTCTGCGGTTCACTGAGACGTGGCATGTCCTGGATTGTCAACTGTCGGCCAGATACAGAGGCCAGGCAAGCGAACACCCTGCACTTTTATACTGTCGGTGTTCATGTTGCACGTGCAGACAACGCACGTGCAGTGGTGACATGGTTTGCACGTGGCTGCGTTTTTGCGAATATTCACATTTTGGAACTTTATTGTACAGTAGCTGCGTTTTATCGAATGTAACCGTGGGAATGTGTTTGGGACATGCAATGATCTTATATTCACAAAGCATGAACCGGTAGGAAACATAAAATCGGAGTTATAACCCATTTGTACCCTTTTGCGTTTCTTTTTTTGAAGAGTATATATATATATCTATGTGTTTGCTCTTATCTACTTGGTAACACTTTTGTAAATCAACTATGCAGTGTATCATAAAAATATTGCAGCTGCTTAATAATAGCATGACTTGCTTGAATATGTATTGTGTCTTTCACTAGTTACAAGTGTATTTTAACAAATATAGCATTCTTTAGTGATGTTCCCTATAAAACTTTTTATTGAGTTGTAATTACAACTGAAGAAATACCACAATAAGATGTGTAATTCAGTACTAATTCCTATAAGATTATAGTTGGAAAATAACTAAATAAAGAAGCCAAAGATGTAACAAACTATTGTATAATGCGACATAATAATACTGAAAAGGAGTAGTGTTCAAATTTGGTTGACATTGTAATGATTTTGTTATTAAAATAATATATTTTAGAACAAAACTTAAACTAATGTTTTAATGTGTTTTTGTTATGTTGCTTAAGGATTTGTGTATGGAGCCAAGGAGAACAAGAAGCTGAAGGTGTTTATTGATGACGTCAACTTGCCCGTGCCTGATGATTACGCAGTTCAGAGATCTAATGAGGTAAGATGTCACAAAATATTTATTTACTGATATTTATTTCAGCTAAATTGATATTTTCTATCATCAGTATTGCATTGAATTCACATACTGATCTTTGTCTTAGTGGCTTTGGAATGGTTGTATTCATCATTAAGTCATCCATTCTTTCCATTCCTCCAATAATATGTTTATTTTTATGCACGTTAAAGATGACATTTGGATTAAAGTTTATTTTATTTGTTTGAAAAGTCTTATTTTCTGTTTTATGCTTTTTAAACTTTGAACATTGAAATTTTAACAAAGTATAAACAATAGGATTTTGATGTAGCTCTATATCAGAAATGAATGTGTTCTGCAATTTTGTTGCAGTCAGACACTTTATTATTACATACTCATTCAATGATATGTGGGTTGGGTTTTTTCAGTTGCTCAGACAGTTACTGGACGATCACATCTTATGCACATTACAAAGTCCATTTGAATGGAAAACTGTTGAGGGTTTGACAGTGATATCTGCCATGGCTCTTAGTGATTACCCAGGAATGAAAAATCAACTCATATCTGAAAGACTTCTGGTAAGCCGCTAGTGGTATCACATTTCAATACTAAAGTTAATTAGTTTATTATTTTCAGACCATGATACTTTTGAAGATATGGGTATTACTTTTGTAAATGGTAAATATCATTTTAATAAAATAATCATAGGCATATGAGATGGGAGGTAGTAGCCCCTTTATGACTAGGGAATTGAAAACATTTTTATGGCAAAGATTGCTTTTTTTATTTTAAACTTTCAAAGCAGATTCCTTCTAAGCACCCAAATGAATACCATCATATGTTGCCTTTGAACATAACAATATTATATAAAATAATTTCATGTTACCTGTTTTTCACAATGCATTTCTTACTTGGTCGCTTCATTATTTAAAAAAAGGTTTTATTTCTATTTAGCGACATTTTGCTGTGTTCAGCATGCAGGCACCACAAGATGATTGTCTCAAGGGCATTGTTCATGGGATTCTTGAGGTATGTATATTACTTAATTTTAAATATTTTAAAAATAACTGATGTAACTATAGTCCATCACACAGGGAATAAATTTTTTCTAAATTGGACACAAAATATTTTTAAAAAATTGTTATTTGCAAAACAACTTTACTTTTCTTCTTACATAAGACAAAACTGAAATTATTTACAAAAAACATGTTTGTAGGAGGATGGTATGGACTATAACCTTTTTGTTTTGCTTCTTTTTCTTTTTTTTAATAGTTGCAGTATTTCAATGAGAGCTAGTGTTCATTATGCATCAATAAGAATCAATCAGATATCACCAAGTTGCACTAGGAAATGCCAAAACTTGGGAAGGGGTTACAGAACAAATATGATTGGTGAACAATGCATGCCAGTGCACAATCTTTTTGAATAGCAGTGTTCTTTGAGGGCCTTAATTTGTCTGGAAATGCTAATATATATAGAAGCATATGAAGAAAGCATCAAAGGAAAGCAAAATGTATAGACAATTAATTTACAAAACTGCCTAAATAACATATTTTATAGGTATTTAAACAGAAAAAATGTTTCTTGCAGACAAATATGACTGACCAGGATGCCCCTGGCCTTGACATTGATCTTCACAACAACATAGTTGCTGCTTCATGCAAGATACTGACAGCACTGCAGAGTGTTCTTCGACCAACACCAATGCCTGGTCGATATCACTACCTCTTCACTCTAAAAGACCTTGCAAAGTGTTTTCAGGTACACTTTGTGTTTATGCTACAGAAAAAATGTAGGGTTATATAATTATTAAAGTTTCAGTTTTAGGCCCCCTTTTCCCCTGGTGAGGTGGTGAAGGTTTTTTTGGTTGATATATAAAGAAATGCATTTAAACTGACTCCCATCCCCTTTACCTCCACCCCACCCCCACCCCCCACAATGGACTTCTTTGACCTATGGAGAAACACAGTCGTGAATTTAGTCATTCTAAGGGTAGGGCCCAAAAAGATGAAAATGAAGCCAATATTTAAAAAATCTTCCCCTTTTCCCAAAATGCTGTTACTGAATAGTCTTCATATATATATATATATATATATAGTCATTTGATGGCTTATCAAATTTGTATATTGCATTAATGTTGTGTTCCCTGGGAGGGATGAAATTTACCAGAGTTGTATAGAGAAAAGCAAACTACTAGACTCCCCTCCCCCTGAAAATGGGTGTCATGCACTGCATGAGTCTGGTAGATATGGTCAGCAATTTACAAAAGTAAATGCCTATGGGCATCTTTCTTTATTTGTAGTGTTTGAAAAGGTTGCCTGATGAGAGCAGGGCTGATGAAATGATGGTTGTGTCTCTGTGGAAACACGAAATGGTGAGGATTCTTCGAGACCGTCTCAGTCGAACGTGTGATATCAACTGGTTTGACGATCTTCTTGAAGAAACAATCAGTGAAGATAAAGAGGTGAGATGTCTGTCATATCTTTCACATTAAAAACTGTTGAACAAGATCATTGTCTACAATTTTTAGTGGTGTTTGTTTTGTTTTATGAAGTGATGTCAAATGTAGACATATATGATTTATGCCAGTACAAAAGTATTTGGTACTTCAAGCAGACTAGAGGCAGTATGTAGCACAGTAGTAGAGCACTTGCCTGATATGCTAAGGCTTTCAGGATCCGTCTTCCTTGGTGGACCCAGTTGGTTTTTCCTCATCTCAACCAGTGTGCCATGATGGGTATATCTGGTATATATAGTGAATCCTGACCAGAACACATGGAAAAACTATCCAGAGTGATGCAAAAATCTGATGTTGCATTGTAATTCCCATTGCTTGTTTGTGTGTGTTGAAATTGACCCCTAATCCAAGTTTAACATATATAAATGATGCGTACATACATACATACATAATCATATGTTCACAGCTATTGATTTGTACAAAACTGTTTTACATATATGGCTAATGCATACATAATTATGTTAACAAGCATGTTCACAGCTTAACTCAACCTTGCTTTACATATTACGGAATTTGTATTTGTCTCTTGAAGCAATTTGGATACGAAATGAAATGTACTGTTAACCCTTTTTCTTTTTTTAAATATTTTCAGACATGGCCAAAACTTGAAGGTACAATGCATGAGTATTTTGTTACTTTTCCAATTGATGCCAGGATGTATCAGAGGCCTGTCACTTCTTTGGGATCAAAGCCATTAAAGGTGATAAAATATTTATTAACTTTCATAGCATAAAGCTGAACAGGTTGGAGTATTTTCATGTGACACATTTATTATTTATTCAGAATACATGTATGCATATTTTGTACATTTCAGTCCAGACTTTACATTGTAATAACATCAATTTCTACTGAAGAACCTTCTTGCAAAGGAGATGTATGGGGTTGCTTTTCAAATCATGTATCTAAATGTCAAGCACATTATACAAAAATAGTTTCATGTATTTTAGTCAAAACTATTGATTGCATTCATATTAAAACCAAAACGATAAGACCTTCTTTCTTGCTGGACATTCATTGAAAGGTGAAAGCCAGTTATTAAAATGGAGAATTGTTTTTTGTACAGTTTAGTCTGAATAGTTTACTGCATTGATTAAAACCTCCTTCATAGGATCTTCATGCAAAGGGAATACTTTTGTTCAAAAACAAATTTATTTTTTATTTCTGAAGAGTATATATTATGTTTAAGTGCTGTAACATCTTTATGCCTTGTTTTTATTACTCCTGCTTTATGTATTTACATTATGATTCTGTTTTGTATTTGAAAATGTTCAGGTGGTTCTGCAACCCATTGAGAAACTGTCTGATATGCATAGCTGTCTCAACACCCACTTGACTCGCTACAATGAAGAGTTTGGCAACGTCCGTCTCAACATCATGCTGTCTGACTACATCATTGCCCACGTCATCAGAATGCACAGGATCATCAGCTTCCATCATGGGTTAGCACACAACTTTTAAAAACAATACCAGTAAAACACATCAAATTGAATGGAGAATGGAAGATGTGATGGTCTTAACAGTTCTGATGAACAGACCGTAACAAAAAACCCCAATATACCATTGTTTATTCATATAAATACAAAACATTCTATTTTTATATTCTTCATTTGATTTAGATTGATAACATCACTAAACGAACTACATGCTCCCCTTTGATAAACAATAAAAATGATGTCATCATGGAAAATGGATTACTATAGGGATGAAAGAAATTTATTACTGTGTATTTCAAACTATATTATTTATTTTGTAATTATGAGAATTGTTTTTGTTTTTACAAAATTTGTTGTTATATGCTATTTTAGCTGTTACAGATTCAGTATATTTTTTTTAATATATATCAATAAGCTTGGAAAAAGCAAAGCAACTTGTACTTCTGAATTTAATTTTTGGGATTTGTTTCTCAGAGGAAATCTCTTGCTGATCGGAGCTGTTGGGTCTCACCTGGCAACACTGTGCCGTCTGGCCCTTCATGTTGCTGATATACCCATACATAAAGTTGATACAGGGAAACAAAGCAACTTCTTTGACGGCATACGATCTGCTGTGAGGATGACCGGGTCGGAAGGAAAGAGCATCACTCTCATGTTTACAGTTAGTGTCTTTCTCAAGAAAATATATTGAGTGCAGCTGTTGAATTAAGCATGTTTCACTGCCTGTAAACATTTACACAGTAAATTGTAGAAAATTTGTTCTTTGAATTATCATTTGTTTCGCTGTGCCTGCTTTTCAAAACAAGACCTTTGAAATGGTAAGAAAAGTTGAAAAGTTTGAAAATGTACCAAAACAGGCTTTTGTTTACAAAATATTTGAAATAACTTCTCCAACTTTGGATAAAGATTTTATTTTTTGCTTTGTTGCATTTTCATGATTGTTCATGTTTTTATTCAAGTGATTTAAAAAAAAAACACATTTTAACTACAAACATAGATGCCATGTACAAGGAAGTTTAAGTCTTCTTTCAAGCGATGTATGTAATTAAGATCAGCTGTTTCGTCGTTTACAGTAATGCAAAATGGAATTGTCTTTTACAATTAAAATGTTTTGTTCCTGTTATTCTAGGGCCGTCACTTGGTTGATCCAGTGTACTTGGATGCTATCAACAGTCTTTTGATCAGTGGAGAATATCCACACCTGTTTTCTAACGATGAGATGGATGGACTACTACAGGTGAGTGTCTTTTATGGAATAGTTACAACTGTAAGTAAAAAGGTCATTTTTAATACAAACCTCTGATTAAGTTTAAATTTGGGCATATTATCTTAGATTTTGACATTAAAATAGATATCAAAATATTTATTAATAACTTGATCTGCTTTTTATTGAGATTAAAAGAAGTATGTTTCTTTCATGTAAGATAATGGGAGAAAATATATGATGCCAAGGGTTGTTTTTATAACATGAATTGCAATTTCACAAAATAGTAAGTTAGAATAACATTTTGTCTTACTTATTACTGCAGTTGAAAAAGAAAATTTAAAAATTGTACTGACACATGTTGTAACAAATCTACACTCTACTGATTTCTGAACTATGTAAATTGTAATGTAGTTAAAATGTACACTGGTGGCACCTAAGTCTGCGCACCTAAGCATTTGTGTTATATTTTAAAGTTAAAATATTTCTTTAAAAATATTTATTTCACTGCCACAGTACAATGGAACAATAAACGTGTTACAGCTAAAGTTATTTTAATTTTAATGTGTTTTAAACTCAAGTAATGAGCGCATTTTTAGTGGGGACCCCCTGCATTTACTGGCCTGCATGACGGCACATAAGTCTGCGCAGCAAACATTAAAACACCACTTCTGTCGCTAATGTTTACATAAAACAGCAACAAACAATGGATCTGACTTTTTATAAGTTCTAAATAACAAACACTTCCTGTTATAGTCTGTTTCAGAAACATTTAGATTGTGCAAATGAGATAAATATAAATGATGTTCCATGCTCCTTAGTTTGGACAACACAAAATGACAATATTAAAAAAAAGCCAATGTAAAAATATTTGATCATTATTCAACAAAAATTGTCTATTATTAACTGTCAATGAGCACAAATAGTGTTCGTTAGACATATAGGACAATCAATGATAATTTTGAAACAGACTATAGCTAAAATAGCCATGCTCTCAGTGCAATCTTCAAAGTCTGTGTGCAGCCATTTTGCATTGTGTCACTCGGAGGGAAATTCAAAGTATGCTTGGATGTTTACGTTAACAGATTAAATAAGACATTCATTTGATTTATGGATTCATAAATTACAATAAGGTATGTATTGAAGCTTCTATGTAAATTTATGTAAGTTGATATGCAAGGTTGAAGGTTGATCATTACAGCGTTGACAGACACGTGTTGACAGGTGATAGAAAAACACGTTGGTCGAGGCTGGCAACAGTATACTTTTAGTGCATTAATTCAGAGTTTTTTTCAATAAAAGTGTTATCGACCAGTTTTATACATATATTCACAATCAAGATGTGTTGTTTTAACAACGGTTTTGTGAATTAAATTAACGTTGTTTGTTTGTTTACAAACATACCCCGACACTTGTTTCGAGACGTAATGTAACGTCATTAACGTGCGCAGACTTTGTGCCGCGCAGACTAAGGTGACATGAGTGTACATCAGTAGGATTTAGGTCTCAAAAGTTTCTTCTTTCTGAGAATAAATTATTTTAGTTTCAAACAAGTTGCAAGCTCATCTCATGAACTTTGTACAGCACACATGATCCTATAATAATCTCCAATTGTCATGTTGCAGGCATTACATCCAGCCATGAAGCGGGATTTTCCCAACATGACCGTGGATCCGATGAAGTTGTTTGTGGCCCGAGTGAAAAGTAACCTGCACATACTCATATGTCTCCCACCAAACCATGAGCTGCTGAAAAATGCATCTCAGTGAGTTGTATATTTTGTATTTTATCTTTCTAAATGGAAAGATGATTCGTTACATATATAATGCGAATATATGGATGCTTCCATTTTTTAACCAAAAATGTGAAAACAAAAGGTATGATCTCCAGACTTAGCCAGTGGTATGTTTGTATTCTCCAACACATTCCAATGGAATATATTACCTAGTGTTCAGTACTATTATTTGTGCTGAAGTGTAATTTACATTCAACTTCCATTCATTTATTCAGTCAGTTAGTCGGTCATTGTAATAAAGTTAGTGTTTGAATTTAACACTTTTTAAATGATTTAATTTGGCAGTACTAAGATGTAACATTTTAGTTTTGATGGCATTCATTATATTCCTGTATTTATCAGGAAGTATTCATATTTAATACCATATTAAATTGTTTTATTCTGGCAGTACTAGGATATATAAAAGTATGACTATTATGTAACATTAATTGAAAATACACTCATACTTTTTAAAAATGTTTTATTCAGGCAGTACCCAGGTCTGTTGAGTGGGTGTCAGATAAATTGGATGTGTGACTGGCCACAGGAGAGTCTGCTGGGAGAAGCGACGTATTTCGTCACCAAGAACCAGCTGGCAGAGGAGTTTGAGGATCTCAGGTGGACTTTGAGGAAGAATTACTTTTACAATAACTGCTTAATAATGACATGGGATACATTATTTAGATAGTAACTATAGTCCTTCCGACAGGGAATGACTTTTTTCATACTATGGAATTTACTACAAGCTATTTATTTTATGAGCAGACTGTTTTCTAAATTGCACCTAAATGTTTTTTGGTTATTTCCAAAACACTTTTACCTTTCTTGCAATGTCAAAACAAATGGAATTTATTTACAAAAAACATTTTTGTAGGAGGATGGGACAGACTATAGTTAACAACAGGATAACTAGAGTATAATAGGTTAATTGACGGATACCGGTACTTGTATGTAGAATAACCAATGAATGATTTAGAATCAAAGATATATTGTAATTGTTTAGAAAATAACTGCTTAATAACATGGAATAGTAATATACTGATGGAAAGAAATAAAGGGAACACATTGAATTGTAGACCATATTTAATTCACTACTAGCGTAATAATGTCTGTATTTCATACCAAGTTGTAATGTGGGACTGAATGTCTGTAGTGTTGACTGTGCTGCGTATATGTTCCTAGTCAACTTCTGACAGAATAATTGATTTTTGATGCAGTCATTATTTCTTGTTGCTATCTGTGTGATCCTTTATTTCTTTCCATCAGTATATTTAGAGTATAATTGGTTAATTGTTATTTAGAGAATCTATGCAGTTATTATTTTTGAGTAGCCATGATATATGATACATGATTAGAAGTAAGTGTTGGTTTAAATCCAGTAGTCTGAAGGCTCAGCACAATTTGGACGGATGTCATCATGTTTGTATTTCAGCGAGAATGTTACCTCATGCCTGGCCAACATCCACAGTTTTGTGATGCGTGACTGTAAGCAGATGCCCTGGGCTGGGGACCTAGGTCCGGATGTCAACCTCAGTGTGGTGAAGGTTAATGAGAAGAAGAAGGACCAACTCAAAGTCCATTTCATGAAGGTTCCAAACTTTCCATACTCCAAGACCATCTTGCAGGAACGAATCAAGTAAGTTGAGAAGAACGATGATCATGTAATGACTTCTTTTTTCATATTGTGGTAAAAAAAATGTATTGGGATCAAAGATTGGGGAATGCATTTTTTAAAAAGACTAATCTCTAAGTGCATCCAGGCATGTTCAAAATGTGCACACAGCATAATCTTAGATCCAATGAATGAATGTTTTTAGGATACATCAACATCACAGTGTATGGTTGAGTGGGTGGAGTAGGTGTAAGTGTTTAAAAATTAATTTGATATTTAATTCCAACATTGAAAATAATTGTTTTAATATATGAGGACAAATTATTATAATGATTTAAGAATGAGTTCTGTTTCATTATAGAGAATTAGTGCATGTTTGTCTCACTGAAATATTTTTTATAATTAATATACTCTTTCACCTTTTGTCACTATGTAATATTCTGGTGAGGCCACGTCTATGGTGTTGTGTGTGTTGGGAATGTCTCTCTGACTTGTTAACAGGTGTCAGTCTCTTCTGCTCTAGTAAGGTTGTGGTGCAGGGCTTGTATTTGGATATTGTTTAAAAATGCATGTTACTTATAACATTAAACAGCGAATACTGAATGTTCTTTTCACTTTTTGATGATTTACCATTGACGAGATACTAAGGCATAGGTTTTATTATTATTTGTTTTTAAATACTTCAGAATTGAACAGTATTACCCCTGTGTGTTAACTTTTGACTATTTTATTTAGTCTTATAAACATAATCTAATTCAAAGATCAGATGTGGACTCAAGCTTAAATATGGTGTTCTATAAAGTGGAATCTATCTCATTAATGTTACAGACAAAATTGGTCTTTAGCCCTCTACTGTGGAATCTGATTCTTTGTTTTAATTAGTGAATTTTTCAGTTTCATATGAATGTGGTCCATTGTTTCACTTGAATTTAGTCAAGTATTCCACATGAATGTAGTCCATTATTTCACATATGTATAAATGTCCATGGCTCCATATGATTCTGGTCCATTGTTCTCTTAATACAATATTGATTTTCAGTGTAAACTCAACTCAAATGTTAGTGTAGAATTAAGTGATATGATAGAGATGTTCTGTGCAATTTACTTGTCATTTTTATATTTATTATTATATTTTTATTTATTTATTTATTTATTTAAGTTAGATTTTATTTTACATTTTAAAAAGACAGTTACATACAAGCATGTACAAATATTCATGAGAACTTCATATATTCTGGCATTGTTTGCATTTGAGTCGCCATAATATATCCAAATCCTTTAATTATTTACCAACAAGTTACGACTATTGTGAAATTTGGGAGTGACTGTCAGTTTTGTCTTCCTTTTTATCCTTTGTAGCTCATCTGACAGAAACAAGGATTCAAGGTTGTTAAAACATATACTCATCATTAATATCTGCAGATTTCCTTTGGTTTATTAATGCACTAAACTACAAAATCAGAAATGCATTAATAATATATAAGACAAGTGAAGGCTAAGCATTAATGTTTTAATGGTTTTGATATTGCATGCAACAATGTTTTATTTTCAGTGCTTTTTGTTTAAGTTTAAATTCTTTTCTCACTTTTTATCTTGTATTTTCAGTAAAGTTTTGTATATTGGTCTTTTAAACTATAATGCAAATGGATGTCCAAAACTTTTGTGATTAATAGATAATTTATCTCAGTATTTACAGTTTTTTTTATATTTTTAAATCTGTCCAGCTGACTTTTGCTCTCAGATAGTTGATTTGATTGTCTTTGTTTTAATGTTTGCTGACGTAATGACATACTAATTATTTTGTAGGAATGTCCTTATATTGAATATTTGATATAAATTTAAAGTTCATACAGTTTATAATCTGTAATTTTCTTAATTTGATAGAAAAATAATTGTGTTATTTTTTCTAATTATTCTGGATTAGTAAATCAATTATCGGAATGTCTTGTTTTTCCATATTTAACATAAATTTCAAGTTCATACAATTTATCATCTTTAAAACATTTTCTTCATTTGATTGATAACAAAATAATATTTTTTTGATAAGCGAAATGAATAATGGTTCACCCTCTGTTTTAACTTGCGGTTTCCTTGGTCATTTCACATTTAACACCCACTTCATTTGATAACCAGATAAAAATGTCTAAGGCCATTATTATGGCTGTTCATATTTCTTATGAATTGTCAGCCAGTAAGATGAAAAACAAGAAAATTAATTGCCTTATTACAGGGAGAAAAATCTCACATTTATCCAGAATTCTGGAGTTTAGTTGTACTTGAAAAGTCTCCTTGTAGTTATTTGATGAAAAGCAAGTCTGTCTATCTGCAGGTTCTTTATAGCTCCTTTCTTTTCAAGACCTTGCACATTTCCCCGGATTTTTGATCTACTAATTTCATACTACTGATAAGCTCCATGACATCATAAAAGGAACATTGTTTATAACTGAATTAAAAAAAGAAAACGAAAAAAAGGTAAACAGTTTCAAAAATGTAAAATAATGTAAAATCAATATTCAAATTTTACATAAAATGTTTTTGAAGACAAAGAACAATTTAATTGTTTCCTGTCTTTGGTGAACTTTTGACACTTTATAACTATCATATCATACTGTGGTAATCATATATTAGTAATGTAAAAAGATTAAGAATTGAAATGGTTTTGAACATTTATCAGGTGTGTAGTGTGTTAAAATGGCAGTTTATTGTTTTGACATACTATTATTTGGTTTTTGGTGTGCCAATCCTGATGTCACATACTATAGTGCACTCTTTTCAGCTATTTGATTCTGCAGCACATAAACTTATCACACATTACAAACGCGCATTTAGTTTATTAATGTATTTTTCTACTTGGAGTTTTTATGTTATCCAAATTTTACAAAACTATAGAAGTGAACATGAGGGAACATGCAGGACATAAATACCCTTTTAACATTTATATGCTCTTTTTTTCTACTTTTTTATAATGTTTTGGGTATCTCTGGACGAGCTGAGTGCCCCATTTATTTGACCTTTTAACCTACCTATATACAATTACACAAGCTCTTGTTGACTATTTAAAAGATGAAAATGTACAATTAAAATATTTTGGTGCTTGCTTATGCAATGAAATAACAAAATTTAGTGTCTGTGTGTGTTCTTGTTTCTTTTAAAAAGATTTTTGTGTGCATTAAAAGGTTAACAACTGATTTAATCTTTAACTCCACGTTATGAGCTTGGCATCCAAAGCTACAAGCCATGAGGCTCAGGCCTATTTTTTCTACATCTTATTAAATTTTTATGAATGTTTTGTTTGTAAAATGGTTATAAACGTCTTACCAATTAGGAAACACCTGTGTGACTGGAAGATTAAGTCTGTGTGTGATAGGATGAAAAAAGACAAAAATTATTACAGAAGTTGAACATATTTTTAAAAAGCCCTTTGGCAAAAAGTTCAAATTAAATGCATTCAGAATTATTTTTAGCATTAAATACATAAATGGCAACTTGGGAATTTTTCTCTGGAGTAAAGTTATAAGCCTGGGTAATCTGGGCAACACGTAAATTATAAAAATTATTAGAGGGTGATAAGCAATGTAATGAAATGGCACTTTTTAAATATTTAATATATACCAGAGTAGAAATTGAATCTTTTATGCACTTGAACAGCCAAATAAAAGAGAAACATTCTTGAAATACTAGTGCTTCGAAGGAGTCATTGCATCATGCCAGGGCTTCTAGATTATGGTAGCCCCACTCCCATGGCTAGTGATATTTAATATTGGACTAGTAAATACCTACTATTGCTATGCCCTATGGTTAGTGAATTTTTTTGGTCAAATGTTTTAGCCAAGTCCATTTTGTAAATATGAATATCCTGCCACCCACCCATCCCCCAATCTTAGTGTTTTTAAGCTCCCTCTTTATGTGACATATCTGATTATTACTATTATTTAGTAAAATTTAAACTAAAGTAGGGCTAGTGAATTTTTTATTGTAGCTAGTAAATATTTTAAATCGCTGATCCCATGGCTAGTGGATTTTATACAAATTCTAGAAGCCCTATTCAAGCACAAACTCCTTTGATATTACATACAATCAATGATAATCAAATGGTAAAAATTGTACATGTATATATATATACTGGTATATAGTAAAAACAAAAAACAAGTAAATGTTTTGGACTTGATATGGGGTGGCTTAGGTCACCCTGCCTCTCCCTTTCCCATGACCATGTTTATCAGTCTTGTATTTTTTAAGTAGGAAAATGTACTTTGCAGTTGATAGAGAAATCTATATACTTTCCATTTTTAATACAAAGGTTTGTCCAATAGCAAAATTCTAGTGTGTTAGCTTAAATCTGATACTTTAATAAACTAGGTTTGGTTTGGGGTTTTTTATTTCACTAACCGACCTTATTATATTTGTTACTTATTGCAAAAATTTAGTCTTTTTATTGAGTCTCTGATTTTGGTAAATAAATTATTTTAAATAACAATATTAAATGAAAAATCATAAATGATGTAATTTTGAAACTCAATTGTATTTACTTTGTGTAACATATTTTGTCTTTATATGTAATAGGTTAAAGCATCGAGATCCCATGCTTACTGCTAGGAATGAGATTTACGTTGGACCAACTACATACAAGAGATTCATGGATTGCTTCCACCACCTGTACAGCAAGAAGTCAAAAGAAAGAACTGAAGTTGTTGAAAAACTTAAGTGAGTACATTATGAATGTGTGTAACGGAATGACAAAATCATGTATATGTTTTCCGTATTCTCAAAGTAAAATCTATAATTCCCATTGGACTATTTCTCGTTCCAGCCAGTTGACCACGACTGGTATATCAAAGGCCGTGGTATGTGCTATCCTGTCTGTAGGATGGTGCATATAAAAGATATCTTGCTACTAATGGAAAAGTGTAGTGGATTTTCTCTTTATGTCCAAAATACCAAATGTTTGACATCCAATAGCCAATGATTAATAAATAGATGTGCTCTAGTGGTGTCATTAAACAAAACAAACTAACTTTCTAAACAGATGAATATGCATGTATTTATGTTATATTTGCTTGTTATAAATTCAGATATAAGGTACATGTACATGGCAAAATCTTAATATTTTGATGTATTTAATTTCAATTAGGAAAGTAATTGCCACTCTTGATCAGACACGAACAGATGCAAAAGCAATGAAGAAGGCCATAAAAAGTTTGACAGAAAAGTTTGAGGATTCAAAGAAAAAGACTGCCACTCTGCTATACCAGTTGTCACAGAAGGCTACTGTGCTGGAAAAGCTAAAGGCAAAGGTTGGACTGAGCACTTCACTGCATGCGTATCTTAATCTGAATGAGATGGAGACCAATGAGGAGGAAGGAGATGAGCTTCTCAAGGAAGGTATGAGGTTATACCTGTCTCATGGGCCGCAAAACAGAGAGGCCATTGCCCCTACCCTCACTCTCATTTCCTCATTATTATTTTTACCAGAACTGAGAAAATGCCATATTTGAACACCTGAAATTCAAAAATTTACTTGGGAAAGCATATCTGAACACACTCCCCCCCCCCCCCCCCCACCCACCACCACCACCCCACTTCCTCGCAGTACGTTCATGCTGTATGGATCTTGAAATGTCCGTCCCCCACTTTCAAATGTACTTGGCAAGCTCTGTGTCTTGTGAGACAATATGAATGAAGTCCAAGCTGTAGAATTTTGTTTTTGTTCATGGTGAATTTCACTGTAACTATAAATAGTTTCTCTGGGAATTCTGTTGCTAAATTATCATCAGTTTTTTGTGGGATTGTGTTATTAGTAGAAGACTTATTTATATATATATATATATATACCATTGAGCACATCACCAATAAAAAATCCCACAGTCTTCTAAAAATTGTACAAACAATTGACTGACTTTTTTATCCTTCATTCATATAAAGTTTCATGTTATGTGCAATAAAAATTTTGTTCATATATCTGAAATCTTTTTGCATAACTTAATACTCAATAATACAAATGCCAGTGTAAAATAAGTAATGTCATCAGATTTGAAATTCACTGATGATGTAATTTTTACGTTCATGCAAAAATCAATAAAAGCATGACACTACAGATGGATCAAGTAGATAATTTTAAACTAATGATTGTAACAAAAAATGTATTATTGATGTACAAGAGAACACTAAATGTGTTTCAATATTTTTATGTAGATTATAGTTTTATGACATTATTTGCCGATGCATAACTTATGCATTATTATGTAAGATTATTAATATTTTGACCTAATATTTTTTTCTGTGCTAAATAAGAACATAGTTCTATATTTTTCAAGTTTAATTAAAAAACATTCTACTGTGAGCAACATTACACTTTAAAATAAACATTGATTGATGGTGTGCTCTTTTATGTTTAATCCTATTGATTTATCTTCGTATTGAGTTGTGGGTTTTTTAATTCAGTAAATTTATATACATGTATATGAATACAAAAAAACTATTTGTTAAATTTTGATGATTGTTTTGCTAATTTCAGAGGAGTATGATGACTATGATGTGGAGTTTGATAAGATGCGCGAGGCCACTCTGAAAACCAGAGTGGTGCAGGCAAAGGACGAGCATGCACAAGCACTCGTACAGCTTGAGAAGTGTCGACAGGATCTCGAATATGGACGACAGCAGGTTGGTTTTGTTTATATTAGGGCTCTTCTAGAATTATCTCATTGTGTGTGGTGGAGTTGGAGAGCTGTGAGGCATTTCTTCATAAATCTACCACCTACAGAATAAAGTTAAATTATATGATTTTTTAAGAATTTCAGCACACTAACTAGACATGGTCTTCATTTCTGGAACAGTTCTTTGAATATTCACAAGTAATTAAAGCTGACCTTGATCACTGGTCATAAAATATTGTGTGGACTAAGTGGTTGATTATAATGGAGAAACAGGGGGCATTTGTTCCTTGCCCCAAATTTTGACTGGTTCCAAAACATTTAGTAATAAAATGTGGGGGTTTTTTTTGTACAGTTTCTCTTCTTTTTTTTTCAAAATTAAAATAGCTGGAAGGGGGTATGGTCTAAAGCCTCATGCATCTCTTCCTGACTCTTAATAAGCCAGAAAGATAAGAGAGTCTTTACGCAATTATTGGCTGCTATATATTTTACTCTGATGTATATTTTAATGCGCATTCTCAGGTTGTTCATTGGAAGAGCAAGGTGGATCGGCAGTGCATTGAACGGCTGAAGGCATTCTCAAATCCTCCTCAGCTGGTGGGTCAGGTCATGGAGATGGTGATGACCTTGATTGGTAAGCGTCTGCCATCTCAGAGAATCCAGGAAATCCACTCCCCTCACAAGGATGACTTGTCTAGCAGAATGTCTTCAAGTTCCAGCAGCGTAAAATATGTTGTTAAGAAACGTAAGATTAAAGCATTGAGATATTTTTAGACCCAATATTGAACACCATTTCCTGAGCAAGATACAGCATAAAATGATTTAGTATTCAGTGCTACTTCCTCTGTTAATAGTTTTGTTCTAGTTTTAATTTTGATGTTAAAATTCCTAATATTTTGTTTTAACTTGAAAACAAAGAAAGTTAAAAGTTTATTTATATATTTTAATTGAAGATGAAAATGTGAAAAATACTAAATGTTTCAGTCATTGTCATGATCTTAAAAATAAAATCTGATATATTTATTTTTGATACCAAGTTACTTTGCATTTTAGTTATCATAATTGTTAAACTTTTTAAAATTGCTTATATGTTTTTTTTAGACTACACTTAGTGGATTTTTTTAAAAGAAACATAATTAACTGAGTGATTGGGTTTTTTCTTTAGGTCTAATGAGCTGGAAATAGACGACCAAAATAAGGCACAACATTCCGTCCACTGTTGTAACCTAGGCATTGACTATTTCAGATTAAATATCTTGATTTTAGTGATGCTTAACATTGCCTGTTTCTTTTAATAAGCAACCTATTACTTTGAAACATACTATAAATGCTCTGTTCATGTCTTTTTAATTTTAAAGTATTTTGTTTTTAGCAAAGGGTAAAGAGGCATCAGAAAGGTTTGATAAAACACAGTGGAAGCAGATGCAGCTAACTATGTCAGATTCCACCAAGTTTGTAGACATGCTGCACAATGTGTCATGGGAAGATGGCTTACCAGAAGATGTTCTTACAGGTGATAACAAATATGTGTTGTTTTAAAACTGTACAAAGACAGATAGGATGGAATGTTTTGCAACACCTGAGAACAATTTGTATTTTGTGTCTGATATTGTAATTTGGGGTTTAAACTGAACATGTGTTTTATGTGATGGGTTTTTTTAAAAGTTTTTATTAGATATTTAAATTCTTCTTTTTTTTTGCTTTCATATGTTGAATTTAATACAATTCAGTGAACATGAGAAGTAGGCATGTAGCAGTTGCATGCATAAGTCTTTTAACATTTTATACAATGGATGAAGTATTAAATTTCCTAATTCATTAATTCATATTTAGCAGCCTATATCATTAAATGTTTAAAAAATTAAACTTTTAGAATATTTTCTATATTGTTATTGGAGTTGATAAAAAATGTAATGTTATATGCTGTTTCAATTTTAGCTGTGGAGAGTTACCTCTGTGTTGGCAAAGATGGTCAGCTTGGCGTCACAGGAGAAGGATCTCTCCTTGATAATGCTGCAGGTCTGTATTAAATTTTGTTATTACATTGTGCCTCAAATCCCTTGCTTTTTCAGTTCAAATGTCTTCTTTCTTTTTTTATTATACAATGGCTGATTTGGTTACGACAGCAAACCAATATTTCTTTGAGTTGTTGGTGAAACTGCATGTTTTCCTAACTGTGTTCATGAATGTCTGAGGACCCATTCTTGTCAAACCACCAGGTGAGGAAGTATCGGATTTGAGAACAGGGATGTTTTTCTTGAAACATTTATCAATATGTTCTCTGCAACAGAACAGAGTTTCAACTAACAGATTGGGTGTGAAAGGAATTGAGAAGCATTAAATGATCAATTAATTCTTGACCAATATCTAAGTAATCAAAGAATTTAGATACTTTAGTAACTCCAAGTTGTTTTTAATTTATTCTGCAGATAAATCTTGGAGTGCTGTGAAGCGAACACCTTCTCCGGACAATTCTAAAGGCATCTCGATCGCAGCTGCCAAATTTTCCAGTGAAGACTGTGCTGTTCTCGTACAGTATACAATTGCCATTGTTGAGTACTCCTGGCTGTGTGGACCTCTTAAAGCAGCATTGGAGCGCCTTACTGAGCTGGAGAGAGAGATTGAAGAAAATGAACGACTGCAGAGATTGCAAGAGGAAGAGGTAAACTAATATTACTATTTTGTTTCTGTAAATATTTAGACATCTTTAATTGGTAACATGGAGTCAATTTATATCTTTAATATTTTGTACCACTTACTTTTTATGCACATTCCTAATTAAAACCTAACCACACTTCCCAGAATTGGAATCTTTATATTGATGTCAATCATCCATATTGTTTTTTCATACATTTACTTCTGATAGCTGATATGTTTTTTCATACTTTGGTGTCATTAAATATGTGATGGCGTCTAGGAAAACCTGTCGGATGTTGCTGTTTGTAAATTCCCAGTATAATGCCTCAAAGGCAATTAATGACAAAATAGGTAGAAAAATTAATTTCAGGTTTTATTAAATAATGCATTCAATAGATATTTAATTTTAATATTCTGTAGTATGTTTGCTTGTAACTTCAGTATAAACTAGTTTTTAATCAATTTTATTTACCCTCAATAGCAGAAAAACAATTGAAATATGGGAAACAATGTGCCGTCTATTACAAAAAACCGGCCTCGGTGGCGTCATGGTTAGGCCATCGGTCTACATGCTGGTAGGTACTGGGTTCGGATCCCAGTCGAGGCATGGAATTTTTAATCTAGATACCAACTCCAAACCCTGAGTGAGTGCTCTGCAAGGCTCAATAGGTAGGTGTAAACCACTTGCACTGACCAGTGATCCATAACTGGTTCAACAAAGGCCATGGGAAGCACAAATAAAAGATCCCTTGCTGCCTGTCATAAAAGAGTAACCTATGTGGTGATAAGCGGGTTTCCTCTAAAAACAGTGTCAGAATGACCATATGTTTGACGTCCAATAGCCGATGATAAGATAAAAAATCAATGTGCTCTAGTAGCGTCGTTAAATAAAACAAACTTTACTTTACTATTACAAAAGACGAAAAATGTCTTCCTCTGCGGAAGCATATACATATTGCATACCACTGTAAGTGTCGTGAAGTGGCTGTATTGATGACATACACTGCGCAAAAATATGCTGTGGCATGCACATGAATTCCCAAACATGATGAAGGAAAATACAAACAGAATGCAAGGCACAGCGGACAGATTTTTACCATCAAGGACAACAAATTTGTCGCAACATGTTTCATTACATTCATGGAATTGGTTAGGACAAACTCATTAGTCTCATGAAACATTATAAAGAACATGGAGTAAAAGTTTGCATGTATGGAAATTCAAAACGACTCCCAGCAAATACACTGTTGTTGATTTTATTATAAACTTTGCCGAGACTCATACAATGACCTTGCCAGGTAGAGTGTCTGGTTATTGGCGGACAGATATAAAACTTTTGCCAACACAGTGCAGTAAAAAGAAACTTTACTGCGACTACTGTGTTGCTGTTGATCTGGCTGGCCATAGGAATATTTCCTTGCATAAGTTTCAGCGACTATGGCAGAGACTTACTCCATTTGCTGTAGTGATGAGGCAAACAACTGACTTATGCTGGTACTACCAGAAGTACATTTCACAGGTAATGAAGTCTGTAAATCTCCCAGACAATGAAAAGAAGGAGGATCTTCTCAGAGCAGAGGATCACCTGCATGTTGCAACACAGGAATGTTCACTGTACCAGAAACTTTGTAAAGATTCTGCAGAAAATGTTGGCCATGATATGACACTGGGTCCACACCAACCATGCTCTTTTGAAACGATGTTGCATTACAGTATTGATTTTGCCCAACAAGTTCACTTGCCCGGTAATCCCCTTCAGCCAGGTCCAATTTATTTTAAAACACCCCGTAAGTGTGGCATTTTCGGTGTTGTGTGTGAAGGAATAAAGAAGCGAGTTAAACTTTTTATTGG
Organism: Gigantopelta aegis; assembly: GCF_016097555.1. NCBI lineage: Eukaryota > Metazoa > Mollusca > Gastropoda > Neomphalida > Peltospiridae > Gigantopelta > Gigantopelta aegis. The sequence continues at coordinate 17,498,310 of NC_054702.1, forward strand.
ATGAAAGTGTTCAAGCTGGCAAAGGAGCCAACTGTGTCATTAGCATGCTACATTACTTTCTTGAACATTATGGTTTGCGGGAGACAGAAGCACACATTCACGCTGACAACTGTTCAGGCCAAAATAAAAACTGCTGTGATGTGGTATTTCCTGTGGTGGGTGCTGACTGGGCTGCACCAAAAAAAATTCACAATTTCATTTCTTTTAACTGGGCACACAAAGTTTGCCTGTGACTGGTGCTTCAGACTTAGAGTTAACTGTGGCAGTTGTGTTGTTGCTTGTGACTGATAATGGAAGTAATTTGCCATTCATTTTCGATTGTGCAGCTCAGCCTTAATTGCATAATCTGCACACTCTGCCTGAGGTATTTACATTTTATTGCTGGAAATTGTGCATTGTATAGCTTTAATTGTATAACTTTTTTTTTCTTTTCTTCTTTTTTTTTCTTCATTTTTTTTTTCTTTTTTTTTTTTCTTTCTTTTCTTTTTCTTTTTTTTTCTAGTGGTCGAGGACACCTTTATATCTGAATGTAAGCTGCTATATATTACAATTAGCTATGCATATACTATTAGCCCCCTACCGGTCCAACCGGAGGGGACTATAAGTTTCATTTCTGTTCTGTATGTCTGTCCATCCGTCTGTCCCACTTTTTTTTCTGGATTTCTTTTTTTCAGAAGGCTTTGAGATATTGAGCTGAAATTTTGTGTATAGCTTCATCATGTACTGTTACAGATCAATTTTGACATTTCATAACGATTTACCCATTTTTGACGGAATTATGATCCTTGAACTTAGGAGATGTGAAAAAAAAATTCCGGACTTTGTTTTTCAGAAGACCTTTAGATAGTGAGTTGAAATTTTGTTTATAGGTCTATCACATACTGCTACAGATCAAGTTTGACTTTCATGGCGATTTATCCATTTTTAACTGAGTTATGGCCCTTGAATTTAGAAGATACAAAATATTGTTGGGCCCGGTAGGGGACATGTATTGCTTTAGCTGTACTCTCAAAATGATTGTTTTAATATTGTCTCCATTAATAATTATTACTATAATAGCCCATTTTTAATTGTTCTTGTTTGCATGTATTTTGCATTTTCATTTTGGAAATCTTTAAACTCAGTTTTCTCAAAATTACTTTTTTCGAAATGTGTAACATTGTATATCTTTAAAATGTCATATATCTCACAAATATTAAGATATTTTGAAAATTAAAAAAGGTATAGAATCTGTAAAGTTGTGTCTTTAAGAAAAAAACATAAAATTTTACCATGTTGTGGGTTTTCCTGTACACCATCACATATTCATTTCACTTCCAAAAATAGAACTTCATATAACTTTTTTTTTGTTCTAAAATTTTATTTTTCATTTTACAGTAATTATTATTTTTCAGATGTACAATTATTAATATATGTTTTTCCTAGTCTTTGGTGATATGTGGTGGGGGTTTTTCCCCATTTATTATGTATTTGTTTACACATACTTTGATCATTTTGCATTGATATTCTTTTTAGTAATTTGTTATTAAATAATATTAAAGCTGCCACTATAGTCCAAATTAAAATTGGTGGCTAAAACAGTAATATATTTCCTTATTGAATATAATTTTTATTGTTCATCTGTCCAAATATAATACTAAAAAATAGAAACATATTAATAGTATGTGAATTTTGTTTTCATTATTACCAATATTTAAATTAAGATACTCATATTGAAAACTTTTTGCAATATCTCTTTGCAAAACAGAAGTTTATAAAAGATATTTTGCATGAGACTTTACCACAAATGTCTATCTATACAGGGCCGTAGCTAGTGGGGGGGGGGGGGGGGCAAGGGGGGCTTCTCTTCTTAACCTTTTAAGGAGTTTTAAACTTTTAACTACTCAGTTGCCCCCCCCCCCCCCAACAAAAAATCCTAACTACGACCCTGCTATAGCCTCTTTTAAACTAAAAAAACAACCACCAGGCTTGTGCTACACAATGGATCCAAGTACAAAGGAAACTCTCTAAAAGAGAAGGACCAGGCCATTTTTGACTCCACTTGCATCTGGATCCACCATTACAGTTAAATATAGATGTTTAATCATTGGTACATAATTACAGAGATGTGAGAGCTACGTAAATGCGCTTTTCCATTTCATCTAAAAAAAAAAAAAACATGATGATCAATACTGTTGACCACACAAGGTTCATTTGCATAATTTCACGGTTTCAAGTTTATGATGTGTGCCATATATTATAAGTTATAACCAGATTTGTTAGCATTGAATGCAATTTTTGGCAGTTCCAGGGGTTGCAAACAACAATTTTCCTTCAGGGTCCCTTGAGCGACCCCTGGACCCGTGTCGCAATAAGCATTTTTGTTCCAGCCCCTCTCACATCCTTGTAATTAGGTATATGTTTTTATGTTTATATTAGAGAAGGTATATGAGAGGATCAACTGTATTTCATTTGAATGTGATATCTTGCAATGTAAAGATTATTATTATAATTATTATTCCATTATTATTATTATGTAGATAACACAATGTAGATATTTTATCCATTTTCATTATCACTAACATTACATGTGGTATTTTCTTGTATAATATTTTTTTTAAGTTGGGATAGTTTCGGAGATAGATTACTTATGGGTCATATAGGATCAATATTACCCTCTTGTAGACATGTATGTTTTCTCGTCCCAACCAGTGCCTCACTAATGATACATCGAAGGCTCTGATGTGTGCTTTCCTGTCTATAGGAAAGTGCATGTAAAAAAAATGCCTTGCTGCTTTTCATTAGGAGTAGCCTATCTGATTAATGCAGCCATAGTTTAAAAATGTACTGAGGTTTTGTTAAAGAAATATTCATTTCCTTTCATCTTTCCTAGGCAAAGCGTGTGCACATGAAGGTAATAATAAAATGTGTACTAACAACTTGAAAGATTTTGCTTTTGTTTGTATTGATTGTTTTTCAGCTATTTCAGTTGAATTGTAATTCATGTATTTCATTTGCTATTATGTTCTCAATGCTAAATTTGATTTCTTAAATTTATTTTACCATCACAATCATCATTTAAAGTTAGTGCATACGGTAGGTGCATTATGTAATATTTTTTAACTTTCTAAATTTTATGAATAAAGCAGTGGCAAAAACTACCCTTGTACAAATGCGATCTTCCAAATATTTTTTTTTTATGTTTAATTGATGCACAAAATAGACTGGTAAAATACCCCCAAAAGTAATGTTTAGTCAGTTTTGGCCAAAATATTTTTACATGATGTATTGTTGGCTAACTAATATATACAAACTTGTTTTAAAAATTGTGTGTAAACTTCAAAATTGTAAAGAAATAATATGTGTAATATACTTACTCAGTATTAATAAAGCAGTTGATTTTTGCATGAATAATAAAGCATTTATTCAGAATAATAATGCTATGTTAATTTTATGTTACTAACTTATTATTCATGTTTGTATTGAGATAATTCAGTATTTTAATCATAATGATCTTGACATTAATGTTTTAAAGCAGTGAGGTTTTCTTCTATTATTATTTTTTTGTTCATGAAATAAAAAAAATTGTGATTTTTTAAATTATTTATTTATCATCATCATCATCAAGATTTACAGTTGAACTATGTTGCGCTCACCTTAGAAGCATTTTCTTTTATTCTTTAGATACCTGTCACTTTAAATATGTGGTTTGACAGTGATTCATGGATACATGTCATCACAGTTATATTTCTTCCAAGCTAGTTTTGATTTAGTAAGCCAGTCTGGGAGTGGCAGTTCTCTTTAAGCAGTGCAGGAAGGATGTATTATCTAGTAAAGGATTTTCTTTGGAGCGGCTGTCCTCTGTGTTGTGCAGAGATACGGTCTTTATCATGGTTACAGTTGTGTCAATCAGACCTGTGTTACAATATTGCTATATTGTATGGTAATTCCATTTGTTTTTAAATTAAAAATAGTGAAACCTATATTAAGCAGACACTTAAAAATGGACTGCTTAATACAGGTTAATTGGTATTACATTACTAATAATGTATTAATTATGTGAGACAATATTAAGGTGGTTTCTTAATTCAAAAAATGTGTAAGAATTGTAAATAATCAACATGTACAAGGGGCATATATAAATTATATAGCCTCATTATGTTCACCTAAAATAAATTACATTCTGAAGGAATTTTGATGATATATTATCTTCAGTAAGACACCTTAATAAACAGCAGTTACTGTGCAGAACTGAAAAGGCTGCGATTTGCTTTTAATAGTAAATGCCACAAAAAGCTGCAGAGAAATGTTATGATCCTGCTTGACAATGCAACAGTTCACTGTTGTACAGATATATTTTCTGTTTCTTCCTCAACTGAATGTGGCTTCAAGTTGCTGTGAATATTAACAACAAAGTGTTTTTCTAGATTGCTCTGTACAAGATGTTTTTGATGCATTACCAGTGTTCGAGATTAAAATTTTTGGGCAGTATCCCAGTTGGATACTAACATTTCAAAATCTGGTATCCCACCTGAGAATTTAGTATTATATGGTATCCCGGTGGGATACTGGGTTCTTGAAGTCTGGTATCCAAAATTAAATTCTGGTATCCCCAGGATATCGGGATACCATTAATCTCGAACACTGATTACATTAGGCTTGTATATAATATGTGGATATTTTTTTGTGTACATCCATATGTGTTTTTAATTTCTATTACAAGTATGGAATTGATGAATTAAAATGTCTATGTGGACTTTCTATGTAATCTCTTGTTTTCATATTGCATTATATATCATGATACATGTGTATAAATGTGTAGCAGAGATTTATGTGTAAACTATGAGAAATTATCTGATACAATAAAGTAATGATGGTTAATATTTAGACTGAAAAGAAAAGCTTTTGTAATTAATTAAATACTGGGGAGATGGTTAAGGACTTTCAGTCAAGGAAATGCATTTTGTATGACAAATTGAAAAGTTCAGATAATATTGTCTAAAGGATTTGTTAATATACAGGTTTTAAGTTATTTACCAGAATTTTGTAAATGAAAAGAACTACACAATTAAAAAATCATTTAAAATTTGAAGAAAAAACCCTAAAAGAACAAAATAATTTATTATTGTTTTGCAGTATTTGGAAAGAAAAGAAACAAATATTTAATGTGTTTTTACACAAAATTAGATTTGTGAGGTTTTTAAAACACTTTGACTTCTATATCCAGTACAAAGTTTTAAAATATACTTACCTTGATTTATGTATTGTATTTTATTCCACCACCCCTCCACACTCCTTACACTGTGGTTTTACATAATTATATATAAATAATATGTTCTTATACATGCTATTAAACAGTGTTCATTAAAAAATGGAAGTACAGAGACTATATTTTGTGGAAAAATCCTTGGGTTGTAAAGTAAACTAGTCAACTGAGTACTTTATTAAACTTCCACTTACTATTCACCAAAATAATCTATATGGTACAAATTAATGAGTAGGAAGAACCCAAGAGGTTGGTGTTTTTTTGTTTTGTTTTTCTGTGATGGGCAGTGGGTTAAGTGGAGTTTTTTGTGTGTTTTTTTGTATTTTATTATTTAAATTTTTAGGGGATTTATTTAATTCTACACGGTAGCTGTTTCACAGATATGACTATAATATGACTGCATGTGTATGTACAAATGTATACATACTTGACTAAATGTTTTGTAATATTTACTTTCAGCTGGCTAGACAGGTATACAAATAATTCAGACTTATTATTAACTAAACCCAGCATAATGCTTCTGTAGCTCCCTAAGATCAATACATAACATTTATTTAATAGCTATGTTTCTTGAAAATATGTTTTATACTTTCATTTTCATTCTAATCTGTACAGTAATTAACAGGATTCTTGTTTTGAAAACCGAAAGGCAGTAATTCAGTTTTAAATAATCAGTTGCAGACATCAGGCAGATAAAACCTTGCTGACAGTTGACATAATTGCCTATAAGGCTAAAACAAGAACCCTACACTAATGCAATTTTAGTTTTTATTATTATTTATTATTTGTGTATTTATTGATAAAGTTATACCAGCAACGGTGGCATCGTGGTTAGGCAATCAGTCTACAGGCTGGTAGGTACTGGGTTCGGATCCCAGTCGAGGCATGGGATTTTTAATCCAAATAACGACTCCAAACCCTGAGTGAGTGCTCCGCAAGGCTCAATGGGTAGGTGTAAACCACTTGCACCGACCAGTGATCCATAACTGGTTCAACAAAGGCCATGGTTTGTGCTATCCTGCCTGTGGGAAGCGCAAATAAAAGATCCCTTGCTGCTAATCGGAAAGAGTAGCCCATGTAGTGGCGACAGCGGGTTTCCTCTCAAAATTTGTGTGGTTCTTAACCATATGTCTGACGCCATATAACCGTAAATAAAATGTGTTGAGTGCGTCGTTAAATAAAACATTTCTTTCTTTCTTTATTGATAAAGTACAAGTGCAGAAAATGGATGCATCAGAAAATTATTTCTATCTTAATCGATAGTGGTGATTTCAAATCAGCCCTTTTTTATGCATCTGCATACTGCCTCCACACTGCATAAAAAAATGCACACATGGAAAATGGTCATTTAATATCAATGTATTGATAAATGTTTTCTATCTTCCTTGCTTTAATTATATCACCAGTGTGTATAATTTAATAAGGGGTTTATCATTGTTGTGTAGCCATGTTTAAAAATGTGGGATGTATTAATTTATTGTATTAACTGGCCATCTGCCCTTCAGTTGTTTTTGTCTTGTGAATGAATTTCCTTGTACTGAGAAGACAGTGTATTCCATAATAATTAAGACACTGTGATCAACCTTTCATTTCAAAGGAAAACTGATCAGGTCAATATCTTCCATATTGTTTAATACAGAATCATTAAACTTTATTTCATAGTACATTATGGGATGCCAAAATATAATGTAAGTTGGTGTAGTGTGTACTAGGTAGTTTTCTTTGTTTTCGGTAATTAGGGTGGGGATGTAGCTCAGTGGTAGAGCACATGCTTGAGGTGTGATGGGTTGCAGTCTCGCTCACCCTTGAGGCACACAGGGTTTTTTCTATCCCAACCAATTTCCCATGATTGGTACATCAAAATGTTTACTCATTGGTGTGTGCTGTCCTATTTATGGGAAAGTGCATATAAAGATACCTTGCTACGGTGTCATTAAACATATTTGCAGAACTTTGTAAATTATTGTCCACCAGTGCAGCCATTTAAAGTTGCTTCCCTTATTTAAGTTTGCATTGTCTTGCTTGATGACAGATACATTTAAATTTAGACTTTTAAAATTATTATTGCCATAATTAAATATAGAAATTGTAGGTTCTCCAACTTTAACTGTTCCTTGATAGTAAATTTAGCAGCTTTACCTGATTTTTGATTGGTCAAGTGGTTCCTGGTGCATTCTATTTGTCACCACTTGGCTGCTTGCTTTTAACATTGATTTATTAAATGTACAATGTTTTTCAAAGTTATTATGAATATAAAAGCTAATAAGCAATTCAGTCTGAATTTTAATTCAATAATTCTTCTTTTCTTTGCCTTTTTCAATTATCATAAATGACAATTTTGTTGTTTAAGTATAACATAGACTCTCTTATAATTTACTTTAATGCTAACAGAGAAAGCGACGTCAACAGGTGTGTACTAACAAACAGTTAACTAGAATTGCTTTTAATACCTGAGATATTTTCTTTCTTATTATCCCAACTGAAAAATTTAAATGTTTTATAGTCAAGTTTTGTTACAATTTTTGATATTTAAATATTTTAGAAAAAAACATTTTGTTGCTTGTTTTTGTACTAAAAGTTATATGTTTTAAGAAAGTTTGACCTTTTTAGTTTACATGTATTCGTCATTGAGTCTAGCTTATATGATAAAGCCATTCTGTTTTAATATAATTGGAATTAGTCATTTGAAACTTGTGTTTAATTGTTAATAATGCTTCATGTTGCGCAGACATTTTTAATATATAAGTATTTTTTAAAAGCTAACTATTGCCTACAACAGGACATTATAGCACCATCATTTGGCTTCATACACAAATAGAAATTCTTATCATAATTTAGTTTTTTTTAATGAATTTACAAATGCATTTGATATTGTTTGGTAAACAAAAGCATATGTAATTTAAAAAATTGTACCATTTACCAAATTATGGACTTAAAGTGAAATTGCTGTAAGGTAACTGTTATGTATTGTGAATAAAGCCATAATGATGGTGTTTCAGACATCATTGCCTTTTAGTAACACATGGAATTTCAATTTATAATAGGCCTACATGTAATAAAATGTATCTGATAACACATACACAAACAGAAGCTGATATTAACTTTATTATGCTGCTTCACTAAGCGCGTGTGTGTGTGTGTGTGTGTGTGTGTGCCATTCAGTATTTGTAAAAATCGGTCTTCTTGATAAAAGGATATGTAAACATTTTTTATTTTAGTTTATCATTATCCATTTTAAATCTTGATTTTAAAAACAATAACATTTGTCAAGATTGAATATTTACTTGATTAATATAGCCATTATCAGTAGAAGGCTTTCATATACAAAAGAGATTGACTGTTCAAATCAAATATTGCAGACAATTCATTTTCAGCTGGTATCCAATAGAACTGCTGTTTATTAATATTATTGTCAACTCGACCATTTGTGTTTGTCATGATTTTATGTACTTGTTAATGCAATTTAAAAAAAATAAAAATATTATATTCTCATGTTTTCATCCTTAACTAATTTTATATTTCTACACTGATCTATTATTTTATTTTATTTTTCATTTTAAATTTAGACATCAAGCAACAACATATGTACTTTATTCATCTTGAGTTTGCATGTAATAGTTGAACATTTTTCTATAAACAGCAGATGATGTTCGACCATCTTCCAGTTAGCATTTATAAATTTTTGGACACATTCAGGATTAACAAACATCTTCAAATGTTTTCTTTAACTTCTGCTGCAGCCTGAAGAGGAACACATTGCGTCAAGTCCCGAGCCCGAGGAAGACCTGTCTGAGGCCGACTTGCCAGATGTCCAGAGTGAAGTGAATGCTCTCCAGAAGCAGTTTGACCTGGCGGTGGTGGAGAAACACTCTCTGGAGATGGAGTTACGCTCTATGAACGAACGTCTCAAAGCTGCAACTGAAATTGTTGAAAGGTGTGTATGGCTTTTTCTTTTTATATAAACAGTGATGAAATTCTAGCTAGAGATTTTATAGGTTGGATGATCAATGCCCTTGCTACTACTAATTAGAAAGTAAAGACTTTTTTCGTGGCAGAAGGTTTTTTTTCTTCACCATATTTAATCTTGAGTCACAATTATGTTATGTTAAATGTGTATAGTCTTATTCAACTTACCGTACTAGCACAACAACAATGCTATACGACCCTGAGTTATAACCTCCACTGCAGAATTATCTCCCCTTGCCAGATGTATAACCTACACCCGCGCATGGGTAGACCGTATATCCTCGTTTTTTGATTCTGCAGTCCTCCATTGCAGTCGTGTTCAAGTTCTGTAGTAAAAAATTTGTCAAATTGTTAAATTGTTTATTAATTTGTAATTTTGTTTTACTCTGTCATACGAGGTCTTTTGGGTAATTGACACAGGGGGTTAATGTCTGACACGGCTTCCTCGGGCTCCAACCGGTTGGTTGTGTTGCCGAGGGGGGTTGTCTTAAACGACTGCCCCAGTTTGATCAGCATTTGTTATGTCGTTCTTGTTGTTTTGAACGCCAGTGTCATATCTGTGTAAATTGGTCCCCCTCCACGTGGGGGAAGGCTAAGAAGCTGTCAAAAGACGCCGAGCGAAAGAGGATGATTAGACGTGAGCGGGACGGGCGGAGCACAGTGGCAACCTCCGGGGTTGTGCTCCATACTGATTTGCTGGCGGTCGGCAAGTCGGTGTCCAGTTCAAAGATCTCGCGGACAAGTGGTAGGCGCAAGGGCGCCTCCTCGTCAAGGGCGCCTCCCAGTAAACCCGAAGTGCCGCTTGGCGCGGAGGGGGCGCTGTTGCTCCCTGTTTCGGCTGAAGCAGGAAAGGTTTCTTCCAGGTCGGGCTCCGTTCCACCTGGGGATTTGCTTTTGCCTCCGTCGGTGGAGGCGGCGCCGGTTACGGTTGTAACGGGGGCGTCAGTCGGAGGGAGTGCAGTCGTGACAGGAACGACCGTGTCTCTCAGTTTCGACTCCCATCTTGCTGATGGGGGCAGGGTTATCGGTCCTTCTGTGGAGGGGTCGATTAGCTCTAGAATGAAGTCCACTTCGCGGCGCCGTTTGTTTCACCAGATTTCTGGTGCAGGGTTGGTCGTGGTGTCCGAGGGTGCCGTTTCGGCCAACTCGTCTTTCGGTGATCGAGCCAGTTGGTGAAATCGCGAAGTCTCACAATGTTGTCTCGGTCACGGAGCCGGGTGGCGTTGTTTCGGGTGCGATGCCAGTGGGCGACCCTTCTGTTGTTGGGGCGCATGTACAGCGTCATCAACTTTTAGATCGTTCGCATGTGGCTACATCAACTGGGTTGGCTAATCCACACGTGGTACGTTGGGTTCAGAATTCAGCGCAGGATTCGTACGTGTACGAATTTCCTGACGGTCCGGTTCAACCGACACCACCAGTCCCGTTGTCTGCTTCGGAAGGGATCAGGGAAACTGCAGCTTTCTTGGGTGTGCCTGTGTCTACACCGATGGTCAATCCGGACCTGTCAGATTGGGTTAGAGGTTCCAGGCGAAACTTTTCGTTCAGGGTCCGATGGTTTCAGGTCGCCCTCAGGGGCGGACTCGGGGGGACTATGTTTCTCTTTTTGAGAATTTCATGGCCTGGCTAGGGGAATCGCCTCCACCAGTTCCTCCACCAGTCCCTCCACCGTCGGGGTTTCCAGCGAGACCGGGGTTGGACCAGTTTGCAGATTCGGCCGGTCCGCATTGTCCTGCCCATGCAGATTCGTTTCCGTTACGGTTAGCGCATGGCGTGTCGTTTGAAAAAATTTCTTCTTCGGAAGAGGATTTTCCCTCCGAATCAGTGTGTGGTTCGGGGGAAGGGTCGGCACCAGGTTCGGTGCTTGACTAGATTCCCAATTTGGCCGATGGTACGCCAGACGGCGATTATGATTACCAGGCGGTTCTTGGTTTTGTACGGGAACAGGTCCGACTGGTGTGCGCGGATGCAATTCCGTCGGAGGAGGCTGTTCAGTCTTACAAGGGTGTTTCGTTTGGAAACTGGCTTTTAGCGATGGACACTCCGCGGCAGGATTTCGGCTTGCCGTTAACGCACGAGGCGCATGAATCTCTTGTGGAGATTGATGCTTTGATTGCGGGTAGCGATCGTATTTTGGGGGCAGTGGTGGAAGAGTTTCCGGCAGCGTTAGCTACCGGGAAACTTGTCTGCGGCGAAGGTTTTGTCCACGTCTTCGTATAAGACATTGGGAGCTTCCTTCCTTTCACATCCAGCGGTCGTTTCCGCTAGGGTGAAGGCAGACTGCCACCCATCTCCTAATGTCAGTGTGCCACTCACGGATTTAGAGACTTTGGAGAGGTTATCTAAACTTCTTTTTCAAGTCAATAACCATTTAGGTACGTTCCTATTTGGATTAGATAAAGCAGTCACGGGTCTTCCGCCGATGGCTAAGGGTTGTTTGTTGGCGGCTTCTAAAGCATCTCATCACGTCACTCAGCTTGCTGGGCGTATTTTTGCCAACAGTCTACTTCTGCGTCGGGATCACTACCTGGCGGGACTGAGAGCGATGGGTGTGGTTAAAACCTACTTTCGTAGTCGCTCAGTAAGGGAAACCTTACTTTTTGGGACCAATTTTAACTTGGTCATGGACCAAGAAGCGGCGAAATTCGTCCCTGCTGCTCCGTCCCAAACTGCTCCGTCCCAAACTGCTCGTAAGCGCCAAGCGGCGTCTACTTTTAAGCCTCCACCTGTTAAGAAATCGACTTTTCTTGACAGTTATCAGATCCCTGTGGTGTCTGATTCGGGCGTGCAGTCTGGTAATGCCCGTGGTTCATCGAAACAGGGACGTTTTTGTGGGAAGCCGGCACGTTTTCGTGGTTCCGCTCGGGGCAAGGCGCCCAGGGGTGGGAAGCAGCCGGGATGAGGGTGCGTGGACAATCGACATCCAGGTTAGCAGATCTTCCTGTGGGGTGCAGATTGCTCCATTTTGTTCAAAGTTGGTGCGAACTGCCAGATCTGGACCCATGGGTTTTGTCGGTTGTCCGCAACGAATACAGAATTCCGTTTTCTTCACCCCCACCACTGACGTCCTCTCCCCGGTTACCTGCAGTACCGCCTGTCGACAAACGAGTACTGGTGGAGAAGATGGTTGTTGAGTATCTCGACAAGAAAGCCATCCAGGAGGTGGATTTGGGCACGCCGGGATTTTATTCCCATCTGTTCTTCGCCCAGAAGAAGAATGGCGAGTGGCGACCAATTCTAAACCTGAAGCCGCTGAATTCTTACGTCGTTATTCCATCTATAAAGATGGAGACGGTTCAGTCTGTTCGCGCTTTGCTTCAGGTGGGGGAATGGGCGGCGTCCATCGATTTGAATGACGCTTGCCTGCATGTTCCAATCCATCGGGATTTTTGGAAGTACTTGCGGTTCCTCTACGACGGAAGAGCTTATGAGTTTCAAGTTCTGCCGTTCGGATTAGCCACAAGCCCTCACGTCTTTACTCGGGTAGTAAAGGCAGTGGTGAGGCGTGTACATCTGTTGGGTATACGGATGCACAATTACCTGGACGATTGGTTAATTCCGGCGGCGGCACAGACGGCATGTCTCGTGGGCGTGGAGTTCGTGATCGACATGATTCTCTGATTGGGGTTTATTCCCAATTGGGTCAAGTCAGAATTAGTGCCAACGCAGGTTTTCACTTATCTCGGGGTGGTTTTCAACCTTGTGGAGGCGTCCGTTCTTCCGACAGATTCGCGACTTCACAATTTCAGGACGTTGGTTCAACATCCTCTGGTGGAGCAAAGTGCGTCGGTGCGCATGCTCCATGTGTTGATAGGCCATCTCGAATCGCTGGCAGCGCTGAATGTGCGGTTCAGGTAGATCAAGAGACCACTTCAATGGCATTTGTCCCGAGTGTGGGATGGTCTCAGCTGGGATTTGGTGATACCATTGGGGCCTTGGTTCATTCTTCTGATCCAAGAGTGTCTAGTGTCCTTTACACCCACTTTCTCCAGAGTTGGTCCTGTTTACCGATGCTTCCCTCGAGGGGTTTGGTGCACACCTTTTGGATCAACATCTGTCAGGGGTGTGGACATCTTCAGAGAGGAGTCGTCACATCAACCTATTGGAGATGGAAGCAGTGCGTCACGCTTGTCTCCATTTCAGGACTGTTATTCGACATCGTGGAATTTTGTTGAGGTCGGACAACACATCGGTTGTTGCATACCTCAATCGGTGGGGAGGCACCAAATCCCTGTCATTGAGTCTTGCGGCTTTGGAGATTCTGGAATGGTGCGACGATTGGGGAGTGGTGTTATCGGCCAAACACATTCCTTCGTCCGTGAACGTCTTGGCAGACGCTTTGAGTCGTCATTCCCCGGTTCAGACGGAGTGGATGTTGCACCGGATGGTGGCTTATCGAGTTCTTCAGTTATGGGGGAGTCCTCAAATCGATATGTTTGCCACTCAGAGATCAGACAGCAACCTTGTCGTGTCACACTCGTAGCCCCGAGTTGGGCACCTCAAGCCTGGTTTCCTCCACTCCTGTCACTTTTAGTACAGGAGCCGGTGCGGTTGCCGTTGATACCCGATCTGCTCAGTCAGAGACTGCGTCGGACCGAGTGGCATCCGAAGCCGGAGGTTTTCCGACTTCACGCATGGCAGTTGTCGGGGTTTCCCTCCGAAACCGAGGCTTTTCTAAACGGCTTGCTGAGCTCGTCTCCTCTTCGAAGCGCCAGTCTACAGAGAGGGTCTACCAGTGTCACTGGTGCACTTGGGTTCGTTGGGCGACTGAGAGGGACGTGGATCCCTTGTCGCCTACTGTTAATGACTTAGCTGAGTACTTTCTGGCTCTTGTCCCAGAAAGACAGCTGAAGGTTCAAACAGTGAGAAGTCACCGGTCGTCCATTTTCACTACTCTGAGGCAGTGTGGACGTCAAGATTTCTCAACGAATCTCGTGTTGCATGACTTGCTTAAGTCGTTGCAAAACACGGTTGAGAAGCCTTCCATTTTGCCTAAATGGAATGTTTTTCTGGTTCTGCATGCACTCAAAGGCAAGCCCTAAGAGCCTTTGAAATTCGCCAGTCTTCATCATTTGACGTGGAAAACTTTGTTTCTGGTCTCACTAGCGGCTTGCCGTCGTATTAGTGAGATTCATGCTTTTTTGCATGATTTGGTGGATTACAATACGGACGGGTCAGTTACATTACATACTGATCCTGTTTTCGTGGCTAAGAACCAGGTGCCAGAGGAAGAGTTTCCTCCGGCCATCATTCAGTGTTTATCTCGTACGCTTTCTGCGGATAATTCTGATAGACTTCTTTGTCCGGTGCGGGCTTTAAAATTCAATTTGGAGCGTACTAAAAATCTCCGGCAAAACACTAAGAGACTGTTTATCTCTTTCACACGCCAACCAGGAGACATTACGAAGAATGCTTTGTCGAGATGGATTGCTGCAACCATCAAACTGGCATATGAGAAGGCGGGTGATCATGTTCTGCGAAATTTCTCAGTTCGACCTCATGAGATTCGGGCGATTTCTGCTTCCTTTAATTTCCATGATTCTTTGGACATTTTCAAGGTCATGAGTGCGGGATTTTGGAAAGGTCGACACACGTTTGACCGGTTTTATTTCCGTGATATGGCTGTTGGTCCGGACGGAACTCGGCAGATTCAGCCAGTCATTGCAGGACAGCAACTCATTTCGGTGCGCAGGGCCACGAGTAGGGGGCGACCCTTATTTCGTCCGGTCGCTAGTGGCAGTCTTTCTGGGAGATAGTTCTCCACCTCCTGTTTGGAGAGTGGTGGGTGGATGGTTGACTATCTGGGGCAGTCGAGTGTCTTTTACCATTACTTGGTGTGCGGGTTTCCTCACCTTGTTAACTTGGTTTACTTTTAATTGGGGTTGTAGTTCTTCAATTTAAAAGTCACTTTGACATTTTATACCTCGTATGATGTGGGTTGCTTTTTCACTGTATCATTACTGGAGATGAACACAACTGGTTGAATGGGTAAGTCCTCCTTGTTTTCTTACCTCCTCCCTTTAATGTTAAATTCTCGTGCTTTAACGGTGTTATATCACGTCTGTTATAGCATTGTTGTTGTGCTAGTACGGTAAGTTGAATAAGACTATTAGAAAATTTGTTTCTAATTTTCATTATTATTCATACTTACCTAGTACTAGCACAACAACCGTTACCTCCCACCCGCCCCGAGGGAGGTCTTTTTTTCGGACTTTGAATCGATAACGAGGATATACGGTCTACCCATGCGCGGGTGTAGGTTATACATCCGGCAAGGGGAGATAATTCTGCAGTGGAGGTTATAACTCAGGGTCGTATAGCATTGTTGTTGTGCTAGTACTAGGTAAGTATGAATAATAATGAAAACTAGAAACAAATTTTCTAAATAACTGTTAATTATTGATACATGGAGTTTTTCAAAAACAAATGTTTTTGAAAGAAGCTACAATAATGACACTAAAATTTGATAAAGAAAAAAGTCATAGACACAAATTACATATGTTTTTCAAATACGGTGTTCTAAAATAAAATCCTTCAATATAGTCAGCAAAATCTTCTTTTAACAAAACAGTTAATCAAGATGTCCTACCATGTCATGGATTTAGTTTAAATAAGATCACTTTAGAAATTAGATTTAGATCACTTTTTTTTATTTGAGCCTTGAATATATGAAAATGGTATATACAAATATTAATACAAGTAAAAGGTAGGGATTATTTTGTGACAATGTGTATTAAATTTTAAAATATTCTTTGTTTTTTTATAGCATGAAGGACCAAGAACATGGATGGCGGCAGTATGTGAAAGACAATGATTGCAATGAGTTGTTGCTGAGCAACTGTATTGTGGCATCTGCTTTCTTAGTGTATTGTGCAGCTGTTGACATTGACACGAGGAAACGGATGGGCGAGTTCTTTATGCATGTCTGTGAACACCACAAACTACCGCTACACCCGAAACTGCTCTTCAAAAACATAGAGCTCATTGAATTCCTTTACTCACCTGTAAGTTGGTGATACGAATGTGTGTCATTTTATCCATTGCCAATAAAGACATTGTTTTTTGTTGGGTGCCAAACCATGTTGGCATCAGGGGTAATGAAAAGGCTGATTCAGCTGCCAAGTCTGCTTTTAGATTTGCCTCATGCCACGGTTGACGTATCTTATACTGATTTTAAACATAGCATTAATCAGTGTCAGGGCGACCAACCTAATGGAAATATTTTTCTGGCATTTTCATTTTTAAGCGCGTGAACGCCCTTTTCAAAAATATAAAAAATTATTTAGATAACGCCATATTTGACATATTTAAAAAATAACAATAACCAAAGAGATACATAACAGTAATAAAAAATATATATATTTATTGGAATATGTATTCAATAATAAAGTATAAATCAATCCACATAAGTGGCAGAATTTTTCTACTTCCTTTTTAAGCATAGCCCTACTTTATGGCTTGTCTAATAAAACATGCTAAATATATTCATCAGTGTAAATAAAGTTACTATTCCTAGTACAGCAGTTAACAGCATTATTACACACACGCACACACACACAGACCAAACATAAACAAATATCACACACACACCCCCCCCCACACACACACACACACACACACTTTATTAGCAAATAGTGTTGTACAGTTTCACTCCCACCTACAGATTAGTAATAAAGTGACAAACTTGGGACCAGTGTTATTTTTATGTAGGTACATTGCCACATTTGCACTATTTCATCAGTGGGGTCGAACTAATTTGCTGTTAACTGAATCGGGGACGAAACGTCTGGTACCCACATTAAGACTGGCTATCGTTCTGCATTACGCTTACATTACTATTTTCGCAGCAAAATCTAACAATGGTTTGTAAAAATTTATATTGGTTTAACTTACTTGAATAAAACAAGATCGGTAGGTATATTGATTAATTAATTAATTCACATTAATGTCATGACTGTGTCACAGATTAATGGTAGCCAAATAGTATTTAGTGAAATGTTGCACATGAAAGTATACGAAAAGAACTTAAGAAGAGAATTGTGGATTCGTTTCTTTTGTTTTCGTACGATCGCAAGTGTTCTGTTATATGTTCAGGTTTTACACACCGTGGCGAAGTTGCATGAACCGATGTCTGCCCCGTAGTAATTATATGATATTTAAAATGAATACATAAACTGTATAATAAGTAAGACAAATGTCATACATGGCTTCAGTTTACTCGAATGTCAAAAACATTTTCATTGGTCGGCTGTTGACAAATACAGCCAATAGACAAACGTCTTAGTAATAGCACGAAACAGTCGATAATACCAAGTTCAGGTTGCAATGGAGAATGCAGAATGATAAACTCTGTTTAATAAACTCGGGATTTAAAAATATAGAAAATGACAAATATATTCAGAAATAGTTGCTTCCCAAAAAAAAAAAATGATAGTGAATTTGGAAAAAATTCCGGATATTTGGCATTAATTCCGGAATTCCGGATATGGGTTAAAAATTCCGGATTTTTTCGAAAAATCCGGAAAGTTGGTCGCCCTGCAGTGTATCTTTTTAACTTGGCAAAATGAGTGGAATGGTGCAGTTGCAAACATTTTCATTCCTGCAAGCCAGTCCTGAGAGAGTGGCAGTCCTCCTACAGGAAGTGCAGGAAGGATGAAATAGTCTTGTGTTGTGCTCACTTTGGTCATACATACTTGACTCATTCATTTATTCTGAACCTTTGTTGAAATTTCTTTGTGATACTAAATTTTATTCTAAATTTTAATGTTACCTACATTTGTATCTGTGATATTTGTCTTTTTTACCCAGCTCTTTACAGTGTTTTAATATAACTATTGAATTTTTATATTGATGTAGATCATCACTTCATCACTAAACTCTAAAGTTATATCAGCTGGGAACATGGTATGCTTACCATACTAAACTTCAAAAAATTACATAATTACATTAAATGGGACATCATTATATCAAATGGGATGTCATTACATAAAACAGATCATTATACAATTTTATACAATTTATTACTATTATTGGCTTCATACAGAAAATTGGCTACATAAAATTTTAATAAAATATTCAAAATATTTTCTATAATATTGGATAATTTAATCAATATGATGTAAGTAAATGTGTAATTTAATGGTTAAAAAGCTGTAATACCTGAAAATAACTTACATGGCTCAATAACTAGAACCATGCCTTGAAAATAACTAAAACATTTTTTAATTTAAAAAAGCAGCTTTATCTTGATATTTTCCCCTTTCCAGCTTGATGTCATGCGTCTAGACATTCAGAATCTGCCCACGACTCAGCTGATGTTGGAGAACGCAGTGTTTCTCATGCAGGAGGAGAGTATAACAGCCTGGCCAATGATCTGTGACCCGACGTCTCGCGTTCTCAACTGGCTGCACTGCTACTTCAAAAACACAGAGATGGTCGAGACAAAGTATCATGTGAGTTGAGCATTTTACAGTATGACAGACCAGTAACTTTATTTTGGTTCATAGTTCTCTTAAAGTGGTAGAAAGCTGGAGGCATTAAATTTTGATGCATTGTTTACCACATGCATTATAGCTTGACAAAATTGGCAGGTATAACCATTTTTTAGCAAATTAGAACTGAAAAATCCAAACAAATATTGCCTAGACTATTTTTGTAGTTGATTAAACCAGTATGCTGGGGTTTTTTTTCTTATTCTTGAAGTGGAATAAAACAAACCTATTTAACTGTGTATTTCATTATATTATTTTCTGATTACCACATTTATCATCAAAACAAACACTTTTTTGGTCCATTATATATGATATCTAATAGACTTG